>NC_137819.1:49970712-50140712 GCF_963921795.1 Nannobrachium achirus | reverse complement strand
TTCAATTACTTGCCCTGTGAAGCACTGAATTGATGGAGAAGTTTTGTTTCTGTCGCATTCTTTCACGGTGAATGAAGAAGTGAATGAAGAACCGGTTGGTGGGTAAACCACCGCTCAGTTCACACGGGTGTGATTTTTTAAGACCTGTGGATATTCATTGATTTGACTCTGCGAGGCAACAGACTGGAGTGTTTGATGCTGGCTGAGTGGCTCCCTCATCAAAACATAAATTCTAGTTTATTTTAATCCTCCCTCTGGTTCGACATCTGCGTTTGTTGACCGAGACAGCAGTAAATCCTGCAGTAAATCCACTGCAGTGTCTCAGCCAGGTCAGGATAATCCGGATCCTTCTTCCTTTTCTTTTCCCTTTTTTCTTCCTTTTTAGACCTTTTTTCTCTTCATCCCAACAACATTTCCAAATATAAACTCCCCCCTCCAAAAACCTTTTCTCTCAATTCAGATGAAATAATGCCAATGATTTCCTCTACACAAACTTTTCTGTGTGTTGTCACGGCTTACTGTTGTGCCCCCATCGGGAGGACATAGAGCCTTTGTCTTACTTTTCCCGCCCAATTCACCCTGCTGAAAGATCTGTCAGCCTGTAGGAGATGCATGTAGTAACTAATATCAACCTCCTCTCCGCCCGGCTTTCCTCCCCCGAAAACGGGCCAATTGTTTTCATATATAGACGCCCGACAAAGCCAGATGCACCACGGTGCATTTGAACCCCAGACTCTGCAGTGGTAGGCAGGTGCTTCATCACTCACTACACCAGCTGAGTGCACGAGAAGCTAGTTCCTTCTACAGTAGTTCCCTCTAATAACATTGATTGATTAACAGTTTGCAAAAAGTACAGAGGTTACAGTCATACAGTACAAAAATGCTAATGCTAAAAGGATAAAACAAAAAGCCCTTGTTTCCTTTGCGGTCCTAGGTATTCAATTCATAGACATGTAAAGACATACAATATAATTAATCAGGGGTCAGCAATCTTTATGCAATGAATTGCCATGTTTTTATTTTCTTGATAGTCAGTGTGCCATCAACATACATTTTAATGACACACCATCAAACATTCTGATATATTTTGATTGGCAGGACTTTGTTATAACAATCATTAGGCTCAGCAATAATCCATCTATTTTCCTGATGCTCTCCACAGTCAGAGTTCAGAGTTTTCATGAATGTAGAATTATATGCAGGATGTAATTTGTTGTAAAGTAGTAAAGTAGGTGACTTAATTTAATTGACCACGTTAAAAATATATATTTGTTTTTAAAATAAAAATCCTCTCTCACACTTCTGCCAGTGTGCCAGTGATCACCCTCCCCTGTGCCAATGTTGGCACCCGTGCCTAAGGTTTCCTACCCCTGCAATAAATCATGAATACTAGGAGCAGTAAAGTATATTTACAGAAGAAACTGTGGCAAGCTAGAAGTCCAAGTCCAGTTGGAAATCTCTTTTATGGCGGTTTTGAATGAGGGCAGAGAGTCACACTTTTTGATGGCTGGTGGTCGGGCATTCCTCAGTTTGGTGGCATAACAGTAGAAGGAATTAATCCACATGTTTGTGCCAAATCTGGGGGGAATGAACACTGTGTTGTTGTTGTGTCTTCTGTTATCAGCTGGTCGATGAAGAGAAGGCCCAGGTGGTGTCAGAGATGGACAGACTGGCAGCTCTGTGTCAACAGATGCAAAGCGGGAACAAGACCCCTGTACAGGGCAAGACTGCCACCTTCCAGAAGGTAATGACCACCACTGTGTGTGTGTGTGTGTGTGTGTGTGTGTGTGTGTGTGTGTGTGTGTGTGTGTGTGTGTGTGCGTGCGTGCGTGCGTGCGTGCGTGCGTGCGTGCGTGCGTGCGTGCGTGCGTGCGTGCGTGCGTGCGTGCGTGCGTGCGTGTGCGCGCGTGCACTTGCGCACGTGTGCATGTGTGTTAGGCCTGAACAATTAACCAAACCACCTTGTTTTTCTTTTTTTTACTAACCAAATCCTCTGTACAGTATGTATATTATTGTATGTTGTTGTTGGTTTACATTGCTCCCTTTTACTGTTGCTTTAAACCAAATTGCTCCCTTGGTGATGATAAAACGTCACCTTACCTTACCTTTACTGTACCTAACTTTACCATGAACATCATCAACAGCATTAAATAAAACCCTTCATCCCTGGGGAAGTGAATTAGCTTTCACAGCTTCACTGTAATGCAATATATCCACCAACGCTGGCACATTGAAATGAAACACAACGTATTATGGCCTCCAGTCCACCAACTATCTGTGTTACACAGTAATGGTAATATCCGATAATATCCTCCTAGACATAATAATGGTGGAAAGAATTACTCACAGTACAATGGGCAGCAGTACAATATTTGGAACCGAGATGCAGTGGAGTAGAAGTAAAAGTATAGAAAATTGGAAATACTCTACTAAAGTACGAATACCTCAACATTTTACTTAAGTACAGTACTTAGGTAAATGTACTTAGTTACTTTACACCAGGGGTAATAATCAACAAGTAGCAGCCAGCCAGTCTTATTAATCCCTCTGAGCTCCAAGTCCTGAGCGTCAGTCTAGAATAAATGATGATCCTCTGCCTGGGGTCACCTTGTAATAATGGAGGCGGAGGGCTGATTCAAAAGGACCCAATGTGTCCTCCTCTGATTAACCACCTTCCCTTTGATATGCAATTCTCTCTCCCTCCATCATTTAGGCAGATAGACACAAGAGAGTTGTGTCTGTCTGGGAGTCTGTATTGCACTAATGAGACAGTGGAAAAGGTCATAGCCCAAAGGCAGCAACGAGGCTAAGCACAAAAGAGATGCTCAGTTCTTCCATCCCTGAGGTCCGGTCTACAAACACATGGCTGGAGGCTTGCTGGAGGCTGCCTGGGCCCACACATATTGTATATCCACCATTACATCCTGGACAGAGATGGCATGGTTTTGCAGCAGTCCATATGGTTGTGAAGAGGGCCAGCGCATGTTTTTTTAGCAGTACTTGGTGGGGGAAAGAAGCAAAAACACAACAAACTTACACCATTGATCCATCCAGCTAGTTCAGTCAGTTCCAACAGATCATCCCAGGCTTGGCCCGGACTGCTGGCCTTGTAGTCCGGGGACCTATGGCTCTTAAAGGACAACTCCACCCTAAATCACTTCTAGGCTCATTTTCCTACTTATATTGATCCCATGTGGTCTATTAGGCAGAAATGCCTCTCTTGTCCTGTTTCCCCAGCAGAAGTCATAGCATAGAGTAGCCTATCACTTTTACACTATTTGTTGTGGTCAAAAATGATTTTTCATGAATGTGTTACTAGTTATCATTACAAACACATACATGCCTTGGTTGTCCCACACGAGCCACCACAATCTCATAAATAATGTTTTGGGGTGAGCATTCGGCACACGTGCCAATCAAAGTGACTGTACTGGCAAATCACAGGGCATCTTTTCCGGGACTTGGCAAAACACATAAAAGCATAATATCTGTTTAGCAGAGTGTGATGGTTTGTGTGGGACAACGATGGCATGGATGTGTTTGTAATGACAACTAGAAACACATTCATGAAAAATAAAAACACTTTTGACCACAACAAATAGTGTAAAACTAAAAGCAATAGGCTTATAGGCTCCACTCTATGCTATGAGAGCTGCTGGAGAAACTGGACAACAGGGGCATTTCTGCCTAATAGACCCCATGGACAATATAAGTAGGAAAATGAGCCTAGAAGTGATTTAGGGCGGAGTTGTCCTTTAAGTAACCTGACAGTGTGCGTTGCAGGTTTGAGTCCCGTTCCCAACGATCTTTACTGCATGTCTCTCCCCATGTTTCCTGTCCTTCTTCACTAATACACTATCAACTAGAAGCAGTGCTCTTCCAAGCACAGGTCTCCACCAGGTGGGGTATTTTTGTTGTGGGTGAGCAAAACTGTGCATTGGGTGGTTTGGTCAAATGCAATCCAAGGGGAGTGGACAAGTTCGCTTCAGAGACAACTAGGGAATGCGCTTACAAAGTTTGAAACTGATCGATGGAGTTATAGGTAAAACCACAAATCGGCCTGTTATAGCGCCACCATGAGGCTGCTTTCAAAAATTTGAAGTGGCATTTCTTCTTCGACCTAGTGGGAACGTGTGTGCGCGATTTCATGATAATTGCACTTTGCGTTTGTGATTTGAGGCATTTTGTTCAAAACGGCTCAATCCTACAAACTTTGGAAGCCAATCTTAGCCAATCAGGATGGAATATGAAAAATCGGACAGATCCGTGTCGATCACATGACTGTCGAGATACTGCCTACCGATTTGTAGGATTTTTGGACAAAATCTGTAAGAGTAGTGCACAGAAATGTGTCTTGCGAACATCGGCCACTAGGTGGCGCTAGAAAAGGCCCATTTGAAAAATTTAGGGCAGAGGTTCTAGATTGGCATCCAGGGAATGTGTGTGCTCACTTTGGCAGCGACCGGGCCAACGGCGACTGAGATTAGGTGCACACAAACTGCGAGGACGCACGGACGCACGCACGGACGGACGGACGGACGGACGGACGCACGCACGGACGGACGGACGGAGGGGAAAACATACTCTCCCTCAGCCTTCGGCTGGTGGAGACAATAAAGGAATAAAAGCCCTACAAAATGTATTTTTAAAATAATCTCAGGCTTCCCTTTACCAGGCCACGTTAGCTACTTAAAACTGGGGGACCCTGAGGTGTTGCAAGGCCGGCATGGAGATAGAATCCCCCCTCATCTAGGTCTTATTTCAGATTCAGATTCAGATTCCTTTATTCACCATTGTGTAAAACACATAGGAATTTGTTTCGGCAACATTACAGGTGTGCATTCAATCCTTCCTTTTTTCACATATAACATGAAACCAACAACACAACAACACCGTGCAAGAAAATAAATAAATAAAATAAATATTATAGTAAAGTGCAGTAGTGTTCAGTCCAGTAGTGCAAAAGTCATAGTTCTGGTATCCCTAGGGGGCAAGGGAAGAAGGGAAACCTGCGTCATCAAGCAGCCTGGCGGCTGAGGGGAAAAAACTGTTTTTGTGGCGCTCTGTCTTGGCCCCCAGATGCCGCATCCTTCTCCCAGAAGGGAGCAGGGTGAGGAGGCTGTGGCCAGGGTGGGAGGGGTCAGTCATGATCTTTCTTGCCCTCCTCAGCGCCCTGGAGTCGTGCAGGGACTTGAGGGAGGGCAGGGGACGGCCAATCACCCTCTCCGCAGAACGTATCACCCGCTGCAGCTTGACCAGGTCTTTTGCGCATGCAGCGGGGAACCAGGTGATAATATCCCAGCTGGACATGCTCTGAGGACCTCCCTAGTGAGATGCCCCCTCATCAGAAGACATCACATTGTCATACACCCTCATCTATTACGCATTATTACAGTACGAAGAAATCGTGTTAATGGTGTATTTTGTTTTTCCCCCTGCTGTTTGTCTCCAGGTGGACATGTCCATCCAGAGCACAAGGGCCATCCTGGCAGTGGTTCTGTCTCTGCTGCCTCTCTGTAACAAGCTCAACAGAAAGGTAAGAACAGTCCCAGAGGTTGAGCTCTTTTTGTACACAGAATGGATCCATGACCTGTTTTATTATTGGCATCAGTGACTTTATCTATAACAGTATAGTTCCACTTGATTCATATTATACCTTCGACAAACTTCAGACAGACTCTGATATGAACCATAAAGCCATCACGGCAGTGGGTCAGGATTAGAGTGGACGCTTCGGCGCTTGGCAACCGGAAGGTTCCAAGTTTGATCCTGGCCAGGCTCCTCCAGAGTTAAGGTCTTTGCACACTGCTGCGTTCTTTTCGTCTGAATATCAGAGTGAATATCCGAGCACGTAAATAACGAAATCACGTTATGTCAATCACGTTTGCACACTGCCACCCGTTTCGTATTTATTTTCGGACCAGGGTAATTTTCTCTCTATATCTCCTTGGCCTGAAAAAAGATTTTTTTTGTGGATTTTGGATTTCCAAAACTCAACGGAAAAAAAAAACACCTTTACTGTGGAAGTGTCCTTGAGCAAGACACTGACCCCCTAACTGCTACCGATGAGCAGGTTGGTGCCTTGCATGGTTTCCTCCGCCATTTACCATCACACATTTTGCACTCACAATAGCAAATTGCACTGATCATCCCCTACAACAACGTCACACAGACTAATGCCACGTGGAGTTTTGTCCCTTCAGCCATTGCTGCACTAAACGAACTGCCTTGTTGATGTTATGGTTCTGTGTATACTGGGACCGTCATGTATAGTCTTGGTGTTCTGTTGTTTTGTGCTACAGTAATATAGTTATGTTTTTTCTATTGGAACATACTGTGAAGATGAATATCCCTGAGGGGGCAATAAAGACAGTTATTATTATTATTAAATCAGGACGCTCTTTCCACTCATTACTCTGGGTTCTCATTCTCCAGTACAAGTCAGAGAGGAGCAGCCTGGGCTCTCCGCAGGGCTGGAGAGAGGAGCGCCAGGAGGAGGCCTCCACACCTGCCAGAGAGGACGCCAACGCCACGGCTGCCGTCACGCTCAACGGCAAGAGCAGCAACGGCTTCGGGGTGAAGTCCCTGGAGCAGCACATAGGGGGCCTCAACCTCCTGGAGAGCAAGTAGATCCAGGAGAGACTTCTTCGCCGTTCCTTCTTTCTTATTAGCCAACCTCACCTTACTGGAGGGCCCAGCCCCGCCCCACCCACCATTACTGTACATTCTCATGCACTGACCATGGAGTGGGACAGAGAGAGGAGAGATGTTTAGCCTCATAAAATAACGATGGCTCTCGTTGGATCAGATTTGAATACTGCTGACCCTGGAAAAAAAGCAGGGTCTTATGCACACCTGATCAGCTCAGAGACGGGTGCGTATAGGCATGGATCAGACGTCTAGAATACCATCAAATTTACCAAACGCCGTCTACACTTGCACAATAAAGACAACTTTATTTAGGCAACATTTCGGTCAATAGACAGATGCCTGAAGAACGTCTATTGACCGAAATGTCGCCTAAATAAGGTTGTGCAAGTGTGTGGATCATTTTATTATATTCAGTACTGCTATCCCCCAATGACAAAGAATAAGGCTTACAAAGGGGCTAAAGTGGATTATATCGTGGGGGCAATCTAAAAGCCCATAAACTTCCCTTTGTTTTTGCCTGAAGCAAAACCAGTTCCATGATGACAATGTTCAGCCATCTGTTTTCACGACGTGCCTCTCTGGGAAAGTGGCCCATTCATTGGCTTTGCTTTGCGGTGTACTTTATAAATGTGTTGCACATTTCGGCCAAAACAACAAACTATAAGCAGAGAGAACCTTCTCCATGCATGATGCCACCGTCACCACCAAACGTATTGCTGTGTGTCCAGACTATCCCTGTCAACTAACCCAGTGGTTCTCAACCTGTAGGTCAGGACCCCCAGGGTGCTTGTAAACTTGTTGTGAGCTCGTAGATCGGCTATCTTCACAATATTTATCTGTGGATCCGAGTCAAACTAAATGTAATGCCACGACGCCTATAATTCCAAGTGCTTGTCAGGTTGGGGGGTCCCCAGTTCAAAGAGGATTATTTTTTTGAGGAGGCCACAGTTCAAATATGATTATTTTTTTGAGGGTACCCAGTTCAAATATGATTATTTTTGGGGGTCCCCAGTTCAAATAGGATTCTTTTGGGGGGGGTCCCCAGTTAAAGTATGATTATTTTGGGGGGTCCCCAGTTCAAATATGAATATGTGGGAGAGGGGCTGTCCCCATTTCAAATAGGATTCTTTTGGGGGGTTCGCGGCCTGAAAAGGTTAAGAACCACTGACCTAAGCAGTGTTTTGCTGTCACACCACCAGCTTGGTAATTTCCATCATTAGTAATGTCTTTGATCACCTGCACTGTAGTCAAGTCGACTACAATAGCTAACAAAGTCACGTGTTTTATAGATCTGCTTCACGTTGGATGAACATACATACATTTTGTGATTTGACTGGAACACACATCATGCCGTGTGCCAATCTAGCTTAAATAACTATTGTGTAGATGTAAAAAATATATAATAATGAAAAATCACTTTGATGCCAAATATGATTTTCCTGAAAAGTAAAAAAACAAACATGAATCTTGTTAATATCAAAAAGCATCTTTTTAACAAGATGCTTTTTGAGAGGATGGGGGACCAGAACAATATTTTCTACTCTCTTGAGTATTACGATATCAAATCATATTAAGTGTATTACTGTGTTGATTTTATCTCACAAACAAAAATAATTAAGATTTCAGACCCGATGCCCGTGTCAAAATGGTCAGTTTGAGCATCGAAGTTGTAACCTGTTATGAAGACGGATCATTGTGAAGCTGCCTAGTAATAAGCCAATATGTATTGATTGATATGTATAAATAATTATGAATTGTATGGTACTTGAAGCATTACAGTAGATATCGCCCATGTCGGGTGGAAACCTATGTCCAAAACTGTTACTTTTCAGGATTCAAGTTCAAAAACAGCAAAAGTAGCAGATCCACAAGCTTGTCGATACTTTTATCTGACACTGTAGTATGATCCAATAGGGAGTTAATTTAAAAGTTAGAATATGGAGATAAGAGGTTTCTGCCCGACAGTGATGATATGTACACATGGTATACCGTATATCCCGGGGATTGACTTTGGTACACGGCCAGGGTGATGACTGAAATCAATCAGTAAGCCTACATTAAGCTTTAGAGATGATGTTGTACTGTATGACGAGAGAGCAGCTAAGGATGCTGGGTATTGTAGTCAAGCTAAAGACGATGACGAAGAAGAAATAATAGATCTAGTTTTGGACTATCTATCCTTTTGACAGTTGAATGGTTGATATTGTAAAGTGGCACAAATCAAAATAAAAACAATATTTTTCTTAATTGCGGTCATTTGTGTTTATTGATTTTCTCAGGAAAATAATACTTTATAGACTCTGGTCCTTTTTGGTAGCAACACAACCACACTTCACTTTTATTTAGCTCATTAACTTAAACGAACAAGGGATAAAAAAACTAAACAAATGGGGCATTCCCCCCAAACTGGAATCTTTTAACCATGAACAAAGATATAAAACTATTGACTCTAATCAAAACATCTGTGATGTTAAGCCTGATTTTGTTTACACGCTCTGTTGCGCACCTATAAGAGCGAATCTACAAGCTCATAGCACCATTGCAATGTGGCGCGTTCCGCATTGTGAGCTAGTAGACTATTTTCAGTGCGTGTAAATCAGGCTTTTAGAGGCACCGTGCATTGCTTCTCCAACAGAGAGAGAGAGGGGGGAGAGAGTGCGCTAGGGCAGGGGTCTTCAACAGGGGAAGATACTGCAGGTGGGCCGACAAATCTTTGTGTGATAGGGATTTTGTTTTTATGTTTTTACATTAACCACTTGAACCCTTGCATCCCTATTTTTGGGGGGGAACATTGGCCTAAAATAGCCGATCTACTGTACAAGCTCTGAGCTTGTAGATCGGCTATTTTCGGCAAAGAGATTTGCTGTACAGGGGGAAAAAAAGAACAGACCACGTACCGAGCCAAAGGTAAAGTTTACAAAGAATTAAGGGTTTTAAGTCGTTAAATGTCTGAAAACACACATTTAACATGAATCCAATATGTAGTGGGGTGGGGGGAGGGGTTCCCTGCTTCATCTCTCTCTTAGCTAAGGCGTCTTTGGCCTGAACATCGTTGATGACCTCTGGTCTGGGATGTCCTGTCAGCAGGGTTCAGTCTGGGCACTGCTGTCTGCCCGCTTGGAGAGCACCTTCTCAAACTCCTCTCTGCTCAGCATGTTCTCTGTGATGCTCTTGCTCTCCTCCAGCTTGGGCAGGATGACGGCTATGTAGCCCTCTGTGGACGGCTGCACGGTGGTCACATGGAAAACAGTCATAGTTCGGCAGGTTACAATAGGGCTGAAACTAGCAATTCGTCTCTGGTCGTCTCTGAAACCTCATATTATGTCCAAAACGGTTACTTTTCAAATTCAAAGACGGCCAAAGTATCAGATCTACATGCTCAAAATGTGTTGCTTTGCGCTGCGTGTTGAATATATTTGGATGATTTGCGAAAAAAGAATATGGATTGGATAAGAGGTTTCTGGCCGACAGCAACGAATTATTCTATTGATTATTTTTTTCGATTAATAGAGGGTATGCGCGTGCATAAAGTGAATGGCAAATCGTGGCAAAGCCAGTTTAACGTTGTTTATTGCAATCAGGTAGGACTTTTCAGTTTGGATGTATGGGCTTTCAAGGCCAGAATGTATTTTTTTTTGCCACTCAGTAAGCGTTCCCGCATAAGTTCCGGGTATGATGATGAGGTCATGCGGATGCCCTCTATAGAATAATCGCGAAACAAAAAAAAAAAAATCTAAAATAGTTTATGTCAAAAAAAGTAGAGGATAAGCTTGCAACAGCTCCATGGCACGTGACCCGTTTTGAGCTGAAGTAGATCTGCTATTTTCAATATTTGTTGTAGCTGCCCCAAAACAGGGATTGATTACTAATGGATTATTTTATGGATCTATGAATGATGATGTCCTTTTGGTGCATTGTTCACCTTTTCCAGCAGCAAAGCGGGTCTCGCCAGAATGCTCTCATTGACCTCGAGAAGACGGCCTCGGATGCAGCTTTAGGGGAACAACCCATAGGTGGTTAAATATAATAAAATAGTGGTTAAGTATATATACTGTATAAACACACCCACACACACACACACTTTTCTTTTCTTTATATTATTGTTGTGCACTGTGTGCAGTTTCCAATAATGGAATATGGTATTGTTTATTCATGTTTGGTGTCTTATAATCCCATAAGGGATGGGTCTTTTTTGACAAGACACGAAAATAAAAAAATCATTCATTCATTCATTCACACTCACACACACACACACACACACACACACACACACACACACACACACACACACACACACAATATATATATATATATATATATATATTATTTCACCTGAAGATTGTGTACTCGATGTCATCTGTGCATGTTATCCTACATAGAGGAGCGTAATCTGTCACAAACTGGCCCCCCTGTAGAGACAAAAGAGAACATATCGTATGTCTAAATATACATACAAATAAATAAATATATATTCTAATATATATGTATGTTATATATAGAATATATATATATATATATATATATATATATACAGATCAATCTCAGAAAATTTGAATATTTTGTACAAGTAAATATTCTTGAAACTTTCGTATATTTCTTGAAACTTTCATATATTCACATATGCATATACCGTAAATTCTCTTATAGGAACCCGGGCTATTATTTGTCTCAAGAGTAGCGGGCACCAGGCTCTTGTTGGAAGCAGGACAGTATAAGAGACAAGGCTTTTATTCCTATTTCTCAAAAATATCAGAATGATTCAGATCAGATTTTTTTATTAGATACCGTATTTTTGGAAAAAAATATAAATATTATATATTATATATTAGGTTATTTATAAAGAAAAGCGTTTTTATTGGAAAATCATCATAGAAAGGCTCATACAGAGATAACATTCTGCTGTATTGTATTGCATTAACCAATTCATACTGAAAATCAGCTCCTCATAATGTGTATCAGAATAGAATACAGTCCACACAGCATACTGCTGGGGAATAAAAAACACTACATTTCCCATCAAGCTCAGCGGCTCGTTTCGTCATTCAGATGCGACTCTCCCTGGTAAACAGGAACCACAGGATACTAGCATGGATACTAGTATAGCCGCATTAGCTTCATTGAGCTTCATTTACTGTTTGGATTAAACTTCCACGCTAAAGATCTCATGTGCGGCCGTCATCCACGCCGATGTTCGCGAGGACTACGCACACGCACGCGCCCCGGTAAGTTGCCAAAGTCATCCGTCTTTGCCAAACGGAACGTGAAATGAGCGGCGTCCAAATATCGCTGCGCAGTTTGTAGACAGTGTACGGTAAATCACCGTAACAGCTGGCTTGGGATGTGAGTGACAGTCAGACAGAGTGGAGAAAGGTACTCCTGAATGATACGTAACGTAAAAAAAAGAGGAAAAAGGAGGCTCTTATTGGAGCGTCGGCTCTTAATTACTTAATTCAATTGCGCACCCGGAAATTAAAGCAGGTCCGGTTCTTTATTAAATATAGGATATTATTAGAGCATTTACGGTATGCACATTCAGTGAATTATTCCACTACCTTTTTGTAAAAAAAATGATTTTTTTATAGCATACAGCTCATGAACATCAAAAGTCCATATTTCAAATTATTACAATAGTACACAAGACCACTCAAAACTTTTTGAGTGGTCTCAGAAATTGATCTGTATATCACAGGTATTAAGATCACAGGTATTCTAGTAAAAGGACAGTGTGTCGGTACAACAGTATAAAACATGGATCATAATAAAAAAAAAAAACAGACAGAAGGATTATTCATGTAGTTGAGTTTACCCGTTTGGACTTGCCAGACACTTTGTTGTTGAGGCGGCTGCAGCCGTCACTGATCTGATAGTTGATGTTTTTGATGGTTCTACCATTCTGGAGGAGAGGGTGAGTCTCTGCTAGTGTCACCACACAGATCCTACAAGAGAGAGGAGAGGAGAGAACACAACGGAAAAACGTGAAGTATACAGTTTGCATTGTGCGTATAATTTAATACTTTAAGTTAACAGTGGAAGAAGATCTCTGACCTGTTAGAATGCTGCAGGACACAGTGGTCTTCACAAGGGTTTCCCTTCATGTCTAAACAACAGAGGAACACACACGATTGATTAATGGAACCTTATTATTAGGCATGGTTTAACCACTTAAACCCCAGCATCCATATTGTGGGGAAAGCTTTTGCTGACATTAGTAGATCACAACACGACGCGCAGAAAACCCTTCTGCTCAACCATATGGGGTTCAAGTGGTTTAAATCAGTGACTCTCAATTTTGAAGATATTTTGTGTTGAGGCCAAACCTCAACAATGCAACTAGTCGCAAATCCTTGCAGCAAAACAGTTTAAGTACATATCACACAATGCAACTGCCATTGGGGATTAGCCGCAAATTGCAACACTAGATTTTTTATAATCGGATGAATCTAGGGTTGCAATACCTCCCATAGGGATCCAATACATCAAAACAGTTGTTTGCTATCTGATTGTATTAAACGACTTAAAACTCACCAATATTGTGGCTCTATGGAAAGCTTGGAATTTACTCTTCCTATCTGCAAAGTGTTTGTTTCTGAGAAATCCACCCTATAATTGTTATGATTTGATGAGCAGACATGGTTTATTTTCTAAGTGTTGAACTTTGGAAGCGCTCGTCTTCTATAACGCCATGTCCCGCTGCCTCCTGCATAATGTGACATTTAGAACCAGGTGGTCACAGGACCGTTGAGGGATTTTCCACGAGCGCTTCCAAACTCCAGGACTTAGAAAAGATTATCACCTGAACCAAATTTCTTGGATAGAAAGTAGCTCCTAACATGTCTACTGTGGATTTTTCTGAAACAAACACTTTGCAGATAGAAAGAGTAAATTCCAAGCTTTCCATAGAGCCGCAATATTGGTGAGTTTGACGTCATTTAACACAATCAGATAGCAAAAAAAACAACAAAAAAACGTTTTGATGCATTGGCTGCCTATGGGAGGTATTGCAACCCTAGATTCAACCTAGCCGCAAATTGCAACACTAGATTTTTTTATACTCGGATGAATCTAGGGTTGCAATACCACCCATAGGGATACAATGCATGAAAACAGTTTTTTGCTAACTGATTGTATTAAACGACTTCAAACTCATCAATATTGTGGCTCTATGGAAAGCTTGGAATTTACTCTTGCTAACTGCAAAGTGTTTGTTTCTGAAAATTCCACCGTGGAATTGTTATGATTTTATTTTCTGTCAAGAAATTCAGTTCGGGTGATTATTTTTTCTAAGTGCTGGAGTTTGGAAGCGCTCGTGGGAAGTCACTCAGCAGTCCTGTGTACCAGCTGGTTCTGTCACATAGCCTAATGCAGGAGGCAGCGGGACGTGGTGTTATAGAAAGACGAGCGCTTCCTGAAAAAAAACGTGGCTGCTCGGATTTTATTAACAGAAAATAAATCATAACAATTCCACGGTGGAATTTTCAGAAACAAACACTTTGCAGATAGCAAGAGTAAATTCCAAGCTTTCCATAGAGCCACAATATTGGTGAGTTTGAAGTCGTTTAATACAATCAGTTAGCAAAAAACTGTTTTCATGCATTGAATCCCTATGGGTGGTATTGCAACCCTAGATTCATCCGAGTATAAAAAAATCTAGTGTTGCAATTTGCGGCTAGATTCAACCGATTATAAAAAAATCTAGTGTTGCAATTTGCGGCTAATTGGGGATAATGGTTGCAAGTAGTTGCAAGTACTGTACGTATTATGTTGTACTAGCCTCTAGTTTGTTTAAAAATTGTTTCAGGATTTGTTTTGTTTAATTCTTTTACAGACAATCTATGGGGCTGTTAAGTATGACATCATTTTGTAGGCAGGAGAATTTCTGCCCCCAGTTTCCGTGAATCTTTTTACAATTTTTACTATTTACACATTTTTCTTCTCTTTGTTGTTGAAAGGAAAGTGTTAGAGTTATACTTTAGTCGTTTTTTTTGTCTCGGATCTGTTGAAATAGCGAGGGACAGAAAATGCTCTTCGGGCAGAGTTCTCCTCTGCCTACAAAATGATGTCATCACGGCTTAAAAGCCCCATAAGCTCACTAGTATGTGTTGAAAAGTCAAAGCATAAAAAATAGTGTTAATGTGATTAAACAACATTTTTGATGCTCTAATCTAATAACTCATTCTTATGGGGACTCTCCCTATCAAGGACCACTGGCTGGGGTCCCCCTCTGTCCAGGTCAGTAAGTTATCAGTCATTCTAGAACTCCAAGACCAGCAGCAGCATGTGAGGGTCTCTCTCTCCTCTCTCAACAAGCCCAGCATGCTAGGCTAATAGTTAGCATGCCATTCATCTCCAGGCAGATACATTTACCTGCTCTGTACCAGCGTGTGTAATATCTGTCTATAACTGAAGGAGCCTTCTCCTCTGGGTCTCTCTGCTCCGTGTCCTCCATCGGGTGTTATATTTATCCTCTGTAATCTAACATAAACATAACATACAGGAGCAACCGTTAGACAGACAGACAGACAGCAGTACTTTAGTTTTTAGACGGACAGTAAATTGTGGCGTACCGACGCGCTGTCCGTCTTTCAAATGCATCCGAAAGAACGTGGGAATGAATGTTCAAATGTTCCGGGGAGTTAACCTGCAGGACAGGTGAGCTAACTCTGGACCAGAGCTAAGTGAGTGTGAAATGTTTTTCAGAACCGAAGGTCATTTTAGCAGCAACTAACCTGTGGTCACAAATATTGTTGGTACTACTACTAAACATGCTTTTGTTGTCAATGTTGCTTTTGTTATTGAATTTAAATCATGGGGATGGGTCGGTTGGGGTTTATTATTCAGGTTACAGCACATAGCCTTCATGCTTGCTGACAATGCTGCTCGCTTGACAGAATATCTGTGCAAAGCTACGTCTATTTATGTGCAAAACGAAAGAAATGTTTTGTTTTGAACATTATGCATGTTATTTGACAACCATATCTCTCTCTGTGTGGGAAATCATGTGGTTCCTTTTGTACACTCAGAGCTGAGAGCTATACCAAATATTACAAAGTGCACTACGTTTTTGGACATCCAAAAGGTCAAATTAGTGGTCGAATTAGTCTTTGTGATTAACAATTACTTCAAGAAAAGACCACTTATATGCTGATATCTCACTTGGCTGAACAGCTGAACCCCTTTTAAACCCATATTAGTGATTTTTCTTTCGTAGTTACTGCACTTTGTTGGTCAGTACTGAGTTGACATATTGATGATGATGACCCCTGCTTATTCCACACAGCTTACTTTAACCAATAATGGATAAGAACAGAAGCGTATCGACCAGAGGTTTTAAATGTAACTTTTCTTATTTGTTGCATCAAAGGAGAGAGAGCATTTGTTTAGCTCTCCTTTCTATTATCTATTACATTATCCATTACATACATGGAGTAACATGCTGTCTACTCTGTGCAGACATTTCTCTTTTGATATGAGAACTTGAACTTTTTAATATCTCAGCACAGTCCAGCGCTTGGAGGATGTGCAAAACCTTTCTTAAAGGCTGACTGTCTGAGATCAAAAATATTCCATGGAATTTAACTTACTATGGCCTCCATATTTATTCAAATGAACTTACAAAATAATATAGTAGTTAGTTAGAGCATGTCATAGAGCCATAGTATGTCAACCAGCTGGCCAGACACTCAATGATAGAAACACAACCTAACCTGAAATCTAAATCTAAATACGTTAGATTCATTGTCACAAAGTTTAACTTTTGAAAAAAAGGAGGGGACTTACTTAATATTGGGCTTCCTGGGGGACTCCAGTCAATATTATTATCGGGTTTAGCATATGTCCCTGATTCTCTGAACTGCGGCCCGGGGACCCCCTGGCAGGGGGTCCTTGAGGGGGTCCCAAGTGGTGCCAGATACAATTTAGGGGTCCTTGACATGAAAATGTCTGAGAACCACCGGTTTAAATGGTTAATTAATTCTTCCCCTCTCTGTCTTGCACCTGTTTTGTTCTTCCCTACAGAAAGAATCCCATGGTTGAACAGGAGCACAGACACGCTGACATATGATGACAGTTCATGATGTGTTCACTTCATTCTACACCAGTGTTGGTTGGTTCGTGGCCTCTTCAGAGCTCCATTCATCTGCTAGAGGGCGATAGATGAGGACGTGTCATCTGTGCAGACGGGTACGTTTGATCAAAAAACTTTCCATGTCTCAAAAAGTCAACTTCACTTTGGCTACTTGGATGTTGGCATAATGCAGTTGAGGTTCACTGGTTCAGCTTTGCTTCTAACCAGCCTATAATGCTACAGATTTTAGAACAAACATCAAAGTGTTCCTAATGAAAGCTACTTGCAAGTGATATAAGTCAGTGTCAGCTGCAACCATCCATTATTTTATTGCAGATTAATTCTTTTGAGTCCTTTTTCCATTACTGCCAATTTAAAATGCCCCTCGAGTGGCACTAGTGCCAGAAGCCTCCATAGACTCCCATGTAATTTATAGTGCACAGATCATGCACGCCCATGCACAGATCATGCACCATGTTTGTGCAGGCTGTTCACAGCTTTCAAACAAAAAAAAAAGATTGGAAATCCGTTCAGGCATTCATGATTTATCAGCCATAATGTTTTCTTCAGATGTAAACAAAAATGGCTGCCATGTTTGAAAGATGGGGTTGTATGGGGGTGGAACATGCAAAATCGCGATTGAAATCATGTTTACTAGATTTAATTGGGTCAAAAAAAAAAAAAAAAAAAAAAAATTTTCTAAGTAAAAGTCGCCCAAAGTCGCTTGGCAGGGAACTCCATAGTGAGAAAGTTGCTCTAAAAGTCGCCTGGCACTGTATGAGTTAATCGAATAGGCTAATCGAGAAGTCTGCTGTTTTTCTTTTGTTTTTTTTTACAAATAATTTGTTTCCTAATCGATTTTTGTTATAATCAACTAAACCACTTGAGCCCTATTTATGTTTCGTACAATCATACAGTATGTTCTTTCAGAACATATCTTATGTTCTGAGATTGTAGATCTGCAATTTTTTATTTTCACTTTAAAGCGGAATTTCAAAAATGTTCCTCAAAATCAATATTTATTTCGTTAAAATCGATTATCTTTTATAATCTAAATTGATTAGTTGGATTCACTGTTGCTCCCCTACCCACTTCGACCACTAGAGGTCACCCTACACACAAGCAGCTCACAAGAGTTTATTATGCACATGCCACTCAAGACTGACTGTAGGAGTGATGCCAAAGTTCATGACAATGCCAGTAATGCCAGGCAGTCTAGTGCTGGCAGCTGCTTCATCAAACTTTACTGTGACCTCCACACTGTAGATACAAATGATGTCCCTTTTAACAAGATTTATTTGTCAACCCAAACCCAGTAAACCAATCTGTTATAGTGATTATTATGGCTTCTCTGTCGGGTGGAAACCTCATATGTCCAAAACTGTTACTTTTCAGGATTCAAATAGTAGCAGATCTACAAGCTCGAAGCGACGCGAGGCGACACGCTTCAAGCTTGTAGATCAGGTACTTTTAATGCTTTTGTATGATCAAGTAGTAGTGGTTAGTTTACTAAAAATCACAAACATTTTGAGCATGGAGATACAAGGTTTCTGCCCGACAGCAACGATGGCAAAAAATGTCACAGCGGCAGTGAGGGAATGGAACTCCAATCAATGTGTTAAATTTCCACCCCTACAATAAGTGCAGTTTTAGTTTTCAGCGCCACATAATCCTAATGAATCTTGCAGATGGCAAAACTGTGGGATTGCAGTCGAAAGTCTCCATCCAGGACCGTCCATGATTATGTAATGCAGTGGTATAAGTGCACAGGGTATATGCACATTTCTAAAGTGACAAGTTAAGGAATGTTATGAGACCTTTTTAAATAGCCTGGCTTGGCCAGACTGATTTGTCTGTTTTCCCGGATACGTTTTAATACCTCTGAAATGAAACAAAAAAATACAAAAATAAGACCAGTCTATTACTGCGTCAAAAGTAATCAACAAATTATACTATAACAAAATATGACCTAAGGCAAGTGAGCTTGCAGACCGGCTATTTTGACAAAATCTAATTGTGGAACCGAGTCAAACACAAATGTAATGCCTCAATTAAATCCTACAATTACAAGTGCTTAAGTTGTCAGTGTGTGTGTGGGGGGGCGGTCCCCAGTTTATTATGATTATTGGGGGATGGGTTTTCACAGTTTGAAACGTTTGGGAACCACTGACGTCCATGGAAGAATGGCTATAGGGAGGGATACTGGAATGTCCCCGGGTCAGGGCGAATAGATGGCTACCCTGCCGTGCTGAGCGGTCACATTCCAAACATATCTATGTGGGCTTGACATGGTACCCTGCTCCCTGGCTACAGTATGTGCTGGACAATGGCAGAGGGATCACTGATGGGGATGGAACTGAATCAGGCAGGTATGAAGGATGACCTCATGGTTGGTCAAGTCAGAGAGAGAGAGAGGGAGAGGGAGGGAGGGAGGGAGGGAGAGGGGCTGTGACTGGATGAATTGTTGCCATGTCTGCTTATTATAAGCGACTTTGGGCTTCTTTATTCTGTAAAGTTGCTTTTTTTTGTGTGGGGTGGGGGGGGGGGGGGGTGTTTCTAAAGTGTAGTTGGACTTATTTAGGCTTGCATCTTAAATGTGTTGATTAGTGGACCATTGTC
Source organism: Nannobrachium achirus (assembly GCF_963921795.1). NCBI lineage: Eukaryota > Metazoa > Chordata > Actinopteri > Myctophiformes > Myctophidae > Nannobrachium > Nannobrachium achirus. Next base: position 50,121,379 of record NC_137819.1, on the reverse strand, counting down.
CTTAACCCTGAAAATGTTTTGTTCAAGGGAGTCCCATTCCAGATTTGTGCAGATCTACAAGCTCACAATGCGTTGTGATGTGAGCTTGTAGATAGGCCAACTTATATAGGTTTTAATTAATGCTCATGTGACATGTCATGTGGCCTAGTCCGTCGCTTCTCTGTTTCTCTCACAAAACCTGGCAACACTGGGATGAGTGGCACAATGAGGTTTCCATGTATATCGGCTTAATGCAGCTACACCAGGAGTAGTTGGAAATATTCACCGTGAAGACCAAAACGTAATGCTTTTTTCCATGACACACACACACACTCTCTCTATCTCTCTCTCTCTCTCTCTCTCTCTCTCTCTCTATCGCTATCTCTCTCTCTCTCTCTCTCTCTCTCTCTCTGAGGTAGGTTGCTCATATAGTCTGTGATTAATGCAGCAATGCTTTGTGGAAACAGTGAAGCCAAGTATACCGTGTGCGTGTACCTTAAAGCACTGTTTCCCAAACAGTGGGTCGCGATCCATTTGTGGGTCATGGACCAATCTTTATGGGTCACGACTCAAGTAAAAAATATAATATACATTTAAAGTTGTACTATGTAACTTTTTTTATAAAACAAATCTTAAAATTCTCCTAACTATTAAATCACAAAAGTTTTAGAAGATCCGCGCCGTGAATTTCAGCCTGTAAAGCCTTCTCTATATGTAAACTGAGATCCTTGCCGTGGACCGGATCTCGCGCCAAAATTGCGTCATCACACTACCGGCCAATCACAGCGAGGGTTATACAACTGCCGGCCAATCACAGCGCATCTTGAAGTGGGGTCGCTATGGCAGCCATATTTGTTGTCGCCCGTTTGTACCATCCCTTCTCTAGGTAATTTCGCCTACCAGGCAGGGTGAAGGAGTCCGTATCTCTGGAATTACTGAACGCACAGGAACAAGGGACCCCTTAAAAGATAGATCTCAGCGAGGTGGAGGCAGACGCGGGGGTCTGAAGGTACGAAAAACGGACGAAAGACGCGGACGCGACCGCGGTTTGCTATAGGGCTAATGACCACTAGTTGGGCAACTTACACAGTATGGCTTTAATATATTTATAAAAAAAAAATGTTTCCCTCCCCCAAAAAATATTTTCTTTTTAGAAAAAAAAAAATTGAATTTTATACATTTTCAAACAATGAAACAAACACATCCAAGAAATTCCACAAAAACTATATTGAGCTAAAACGTTTGGGAACCACTGCCATATACTGTAATTGGTTCTCACTAATACTCATGATAATAATGTACCTTTTTCTTCTACTTACTCCGTGTCCGTGGGGTTCTGTGAACAGTTCAGAAACCCACATACCAGAGACGGGGTCCGCTCACTATCCCGACTATCCGCTGTTCCGACATGGTCGGCAGGTTAGTTACTTAGCGTCGGCAGGTTAGTTACTTAGCGAAAGGCAGGTTAGTTACTTAGCGTACGGCAGGTTAGTTACTTAGCGTCGGCAGGTTAGTTACTGAGGTAAGGTTTACTGAGGTTAGATTTAGGGTTGGGGGTAGGGTTAGGGTTAGTTTTAGTGTCGGAATACCGGCCCGTCGGCACACTGCTGCGGACCCACCAGAGACATCATCGCGGGGAAATCCAAGCTAAACTTCGGGCTTTCTATTCCTGGAAAGTTAGTACTATAATGGAAGCCATTTTTCTTGTGTTAATACAAATAGAAATAAAAACTGATATGCCTTAGGGCAGTGGCCTAGCTACTGTTTCTGTAGCGTGAGGCAGCTTGATGTTCACGTTGTACACCCCCTGGAGGCCTAGACATGACACTAGTTTGTCTTAAGGACTTAAAGGAGTTGTTCACCTCCAAAATGACTTTTTTTCTATTGATTAGTCACGCCATGGAGACTAGAGTTCAATAATATTCTTTGGTTTTTGTCACATTCCTAAGACAAAAATTTGATTCGAGTAAATTTACCCCCATTGGTTCCAGATGGGGACCGGTTTCGAAACGGGTCCCCATCTGGAACCAATGGGGGTAAATTTATTGTTATCACATTTTTGTCTTAGGAATGCGACAAAAAACAAAAAATATTATTGAACTCTAGTCTCCATGGCGTGACTAATCAATAGAAAAAAAGTAATTTTGGGGTCGTGAACTACTCCTTTAACCCACAATCCAACCCTTGATGCTGAGTGCCAAGCAGGGAGGCACAGGGAGGCGCTGGTATGGTATCACCCGGCCGGGGAATCGAATCCCTGACCTCCCAATATCAGGGTGGACACTCTAACCACAAGGCCACTGAACTGCTGGTGTACAGTATTATGTGACCTAAATAGATACACCTCACCCTGAGGGTATACTTATCTCTGCTCAGAACAATCCTCCTACAGTAACCATAACACAACCAGATGAAGTTCCCAGAAGATATGGATTGCAGGAACAACCAAGTGCTTGTATTTAAGGTGGATCATATCAGTTATTATAGGCCACATGTGGAACTTATATGGAGCCATATGTTCATCATTCTGTGGGGGGAGGGGAGGTAGGGGTGTGTGAACACAACTGTACGACAACTTCCTGGTGCGGTGGGGACTTAAAGGTTTCATGTTGACGTCCTAAGGAGGAAGGGGCCCTGTCTGGCTCGTTATGCTAGCCTAGCTGACACATGTCCTGACTGTCTGGGAGCTGCAGCTTTTAATGTGTAACATTTCATACAGCTCATGTATGTCATGGATGGAGATTATCATGTGCAGCAGCGGTTTTCATATCAAGGGCCATTATTTATTCTGCATTTGAGCCATGGACCACCATTTGATGAGATTTTTGTCCGTGTTTGATAAGACGTTGTCCACAATTCCATGCTGTATTGATGTGGTACCATCAACAACAGGCAAACCTCGCGTCGCCAGACTTTAGGCAAACATTGATCAAAATAACAATTCTTCTACTTTCTCTAATTGTGTAGATTTCTTGTAAGTTAAGTAATGCAGATGTTAACTCTTCCGAGCGTAAAATGAACCCATGGTCCATTTGTTTTAATTTTACTCTCTCAAGAGTTTAAACTCTAATAAGGGTCCATTTGGTTACGAACTCTAAATCGTTTAGCTGGGGACCACCTGGAACCACTGGACCACCTGGAACCCTAAAGGACCACTGGTGGAGAGCAGTTGGCACCGGGTGCATGAGGCAGTTGGCACCGGGTGCATGAGGCAGTTGGCACCGGGTGAAATATGGGTTACAAAAAGTATGGGATAGAAATGTAAGAACCACTGGTGGTCCCCGGACCACTGGTTGAGAACCACTGACGTACAGTATGTGCTTATGCACGTGCACAATACGCCTCGGTGTGTCCTTTTGACACATGGCTTTTTTCCGCAACCAATGCATCTGTGTTTATCACTGTATATTTTCCCGTCTGCGTCCACCTGTCAAGTCTGTGTATATTCCCCCCGACCCTTACATCGCTCCACTGTTTGAAACGAAACTTACTCCAACCTCCCACTTATATCCACAGACTCTCTCTCTCTCTCTCTGCTACTGGGTTCACTGGCGGGCCGACAGACAGACTGCAGGCATCCTGAGTGTCTCCAGCTGTATACTTGGCCCGCGTCCGGGGTGACTGCGTGAGCGCCTAGGCTAGCTCCACGTCAGCTACTGCTGCTGCTTCAGGCCTGCAGTGCAGCAGGGATGGGGCGATATGAGAATTTCATATCACGCTTATTGTGACGAAAGAAATCGCGTTGTACGATATTATCGCGATAATCAAAATCCATTATCCTGGGGCGGAACATTTGCCAAAAAATAGCAGATCTACAAGCTCACAACGTGTTGCAACGTGACACATTGTGAGCTTGATGATCGGCTATTTGTTGGCAAATACATTTGATAGAGTGAAAAGACTGTATCAAGTATGTATGTTACAAGTACCTTTTACCAATTATAGAGAGTTTAAGTTGTACTGGATATCCAGCTCGGCAAATCAAAGGTGAATTGATCCCAGTTCACGACGGAGGACGATATCACGATACATTAAATCACCACGATACAATTATCGTGAGAGTTTTTTATCACGATAAACGATAATATCGCTTATCGTCCCATCCCTACAGTGCAGTAGCTTTCTCCTTCTGGCCCGATGATGCATGGCTTCTTTTCTTTTTTTTGCCGCTGCGGTCTGTCTCTCCTCTCCCTTCCGGCTTTGAATGGAAGTCATTTGTCTTCATGCCGGAGAGTTGTTGGTCCTCCTCGGTTGCCAGAGGAGAGCCTGATAAGGACAGAGAGAGAAGTTCTCTGTGAAGGGAGGGAGCATTGCTCTGGCCTGCGTAGAGGTCATCAACTGATACACCAGGGTCACGCGAGATGGATTCATGCTGCAACTGTGGCTGTCACGATTACTTGGCGATTAATTCTCTCACAAATAATTGCAATTAACGATTTAATTGTGTTTTATGTCGTTGAACTAGGGGTGGGCGATCTGGAAAAATACAATATCACGATATCTTCCCAAGCTGTATCACGATATACGATTTTATCACAATTCTTTTTCACATTGGTTTTCATGGTTATTTTTCAAGTTACTTGACAAAAACTAGACTCTCTGGGTTTCTTTTGGGAGGTCTAAATTGAAAACTCTGACAGTATACAAATACAATCATTTGTATACTGTCAGAGTTAAGTGGAGACCTTGACATTTTAAAGTTTGAGAACTACTGATTTAGACCAAAATGCAGGTTTAAATTGAATTCTGCAATGAATCTCTGTATTAACGATTAAACAGGATTTTTTTACAAGGCTCCCCCAATTGTATCACGATATATACGATACCTCTAAAAAGGAATATCGTGGAGACATTGTATCGTCTCAACGATAATTATCACCATATCGCCCACCCTTACGTTGAACACAGGAACGTATGAATGAAAATGACATTTCTGTTACACAGGGCAGATATGATGACATATTTAATATCTTTATACTAACAATAGACGATCTGAGATCAGCTCTTTGTTTGAAGATATATGAAGGGTTTTCAACGTGGAAATGTTTATGACAATTGTGCAAAAATAATTCTGATTATCTCAAATAATTGCGATTACCGGTAGGCAATTACTGTATGTAATAATTGTGACAGGTCTGGCTGCAACGTGGAGAAAATGATGATTTCCTGGTTTGTCTGGACTTCTTTCTGAAGGATGTGTTTGTCAGTGCAGAAAGGCAGACGATGATTGTAGTGTAATATATTGGAGAGTCGCTTGAGAGTAGCTGTCTGTGTGGTTTGGATCACATATGGAGGGAATTATTGTAAGGAAGGACGGAGACTGTTTAGGGTTTTTTTTTTCCTTCATAATTGTTTAATGCCATCTGGAATATCAGTAAAGGCTTGAGAAGTTGACTGCTGCTGCCTTTTAGGAGGCAGTTGTAGAGGAAATGTTTCTCTCTGTAACTAATCATAATATCTATAGTCATACTGTAACCATCAAGTTGATTCTGATGGAAAGAGAGAACTTCAGTTTTTTGGACTTAGATAAGTCATACACTGTTGTATATCATCTTTATCCGGTGGAAACCTTCATATGTCCAAAACTGCAGGATTCACAAATTCAAAACTAGCTGCATTTCAAGCTTGCAGGTCTGCTACTTTTGATGCTTTTGTGTGATTCTGTAGTATGATCGAGTAGGGCTGTTAATTTACAAACAAAACACAAAATGTTTGAATATGGAGATAAGCGCGGTTTCTGACCAACAGCGACAATACAGTATAGTCTCATTTCTGCATTTTCTCTGGAGTGCACAGTACTGTATGTTCCACGGTGAGAACCAGGGAAAGCACTTTGGAGTTTTTCTGTTTTTTTTAGTCTACTAAAATGTGCCCGGGTGGTTTCCGTTTTCTAGGTGCTGTGCGGTGGTGGTTATGTGAGGACAGGAATCTGATCCCAGTGGCAGTTCACTGTAATAGTCGGGGATCCACATGCCCAAAAGCTGAAGGAATAGAGTTGAACCTGTGATGTTCTGCCACACTTTTTATTTCAGTTTTATCTATTAGTTTGGTCATTAAGGTCCACAGAATGAGAGGCCTGCTCTGCCGGAAACATAGCGAAAAAAAGTTATGGCCATTTGTACTGTACATTCACTGTCCCATTGACTCCACTACACAGGAAAGGAAATATATTTAAACAAAAGAAAAAATCTGCTTTAAGTAGCATGTGAGGGGTCAAACTGGAGGGTTTGATGATTCTGAATCCATTGCAAGCATTTGTTTTGCACACAAAACATTCCTTGGGCTAGAAAACAGACCAACAAAGGTGTGAAAAGTGATGACTCATCACTGTGATGACTGTGAAAAGTGATGACTCATCACTTTTCACACTTTTGTTGGTCCGTTTTTTTCGCGATGTTTCAGAGCAGGCCTCTCATTCTGTGGACCAAACTAATAGATAAAACTGAAATAAAAAGTGCGGCAGAACATCACAGGTCCTCTCCCATTTTGAGGGACTGGATCCACGGCTAGTAAGCTGAGGTCTGAAGCACTGCGGTGCTGGGAACTCCCACTGCCTCAAACGGGCTGATCCAGGATGGCCGTGCCACAGCAGCACAGCCACAGTGACAGATCACTTTGTTTTTCTCCCACTCCTCCTTCAAAGTCTTCATTCCAGCGCAGCCCGCTTGGAAAAATATTTTTAGAAAAATAACCACTTTGGATTAGAAATGGAAAAGCTGCCTGTCATAGCAAGCACAGCAGCAGGCCAGTGAAAGTTTCAACAAGTATGGGGAAGTCAAGTGGCAGTTGCCGTAGATCTCTGGGAGCTCCAGAGAGAGATGTTTTTGACCCGTAGCAAAACAAGGCCATGTCTGCACATAATCAGAAGTCACTCTGATAAAGAGCTGCTCTCAGGTCTCAGATCTGTGAGGCAATCGGTAGCATATGGTACAATCAATCATGTCTGAACCACTCTCTGTTATTACTGGCCTCTTTGCCAACAGAAGCAAAGATCTGACACTGTGTGCATGCGTGTGAGCGTGCACGTCGTGCACGACTGTCCACAAGTGCGCTGTGTACATACGTTACATATCAGTAATGTGTGTGTTGGTTTCTGTCAAGGCCCATGTCCTTTTTTCTACCCCCACAAGATAAACATGCTTGTATATCGTTGCTGTCGGGAAGAAACCGCTTAAATCCATATTTATACTTATTTTCTTTTATTATAATTTTTTGTCAATTAACATCCCCTACTTGATCATACAAAAGTAGCAGATCCGCAAACTTGTAATGTGGCGCGGAGCAACTCGTTTTGAACTTGTCTATCTGCTACTTTTGACGTTTTTCAATTTTAATCCTGGAACGTTGACAGTTTTGGACATACCTGTACATAGGAGGTTTCCACCCAAAAGAGATGATAAGGCTGCAGAGCTGACAATAGCAGATCTATAAGCTCATGGTGTGTTGCAAAGCGACACGCCGTGGCAGCAACACCGTGGCCGTGGCAGCAACACTGTCATATGGTGACGTTTAAATCTTGCTTCACACACACACATCAGGAGGTCTCCAAGGAGTTAACTACCATTCCACCAGTCACTGCCAATCTCCTGTTCTGTCACCATTAAAAGAGGTTGTTATGCTAATACTTCTGAGAACCTTTCAACACCAACTAACTCACTTTACTGTACCACTCCTTGTGACCCACTACTCATAACACAGGAAATGACCTCTTGACTTATACGGTCCGCACGCCCTTTCCACCCGTCAGAGTAAATGTTAAGGCTTTAGCGTTGGAGAAGGTCCACTTTGCTTCGTCGTTGTGTTGTTACAATCGACTAAATTTTAATCCATTGTATTGTGGAGCGCTTTTACTGTGGCAACAAAATACTGTCCCATCATCTCTCAGTCACTCAGTGTCCCAAAGACAAACCCTGTTATTTTCCTTTGACCTGATGTTTTTGCTGCCTGCTCTGTTCTGCTGACACTCCGGTGCAGATTTACAACAATTTACAATTTACTACAGGACCTAGTAAAGTATTTTAGCTTCCCTGGAACAACATATTTTGAGATGGGGATCTGCGGCCAAATAAATGTAATTTTGGGGGTCCTTGACATGACAAAGTTTGAGAACCACTGATTTAGAGGAAGGATTTTAAGTCGGGTCAAAGATCGGGTCAAATATATTCAAAGACTTGCACACATTTTCACGATTTTTCAAAAATAGCAGATCTACAAGCGGTGCTGTGAGGTCTTTGAGGGTTGTTAAAGGGATGTTTCAGAATGTTACTGTATATCTGGCTTTGATATGGCAGGGATCCCTGCCTGTCTCTCCAGCTCTTTAGTAAACAGAACAACACATTGTTCAAGTAAGGCTACCAAGTTGATCCAAACAGGATAGAGAACTCATACAGGATTCAGGAAAAATAGAGTCCCAGCCGCTTAAAATGACCTACAGCTGTTCTTCTATGTCATACGGTCAATTTAAAACATTAATTACAGACCTACCAACAAATGTCTGCAAAAGTTTTTAACTTGCAAATGAGGGCAACCTCAATATCCCTTCGAGAATAAATCATGGTTTGAATGAATAAACAAGTGAAACTGAAGTCATGAAAAAGAAAAAAAGAAAAAACGACAAAATTGGAACCGGAACACTATAAAATTTAAGATGTGAAATGATCTTTGTGGTGTTCTCTCTCCTGGTTGTATGAAATTTGTATTCCAAACTTAAAATTGCAGTGGAATTACATTTCTTTTTTAAATAAAATAAACTGCCTACCTACCGACATACAGTACCTATCGAATCCACTGTTGTGCATCCAGCTTTGTTGAGCGTCTACAGTATCTATACGAACACAATTGTTGTCGGGCAGGGAGGGTCCTAATTGTCACTGCATGTAATCCCTATAGGCTGGGGCGGCACCTGTCAGCAGGGAGTGTTGGGCGGGAGGAGGAGTAAGACGAAGGCCCAACGTCCTCCCGGTGGGGGCTCCTCAATGGCAGGTGAGTCAGCAGGATACGACAGCAGTGACTGCACAAAGAAATGTGTGTGGGGAGGAAATAATTGACATAACTAAATTGTTGAGTAAAGAAATACGGCAGAAGAGAACAATATTGTATTTGCAACCGTAGGGAGAATTTACTATCAAACCCGGCAGATCCTGACCGTCAGTGAGTGAGTCAGTCAGTCAGTAGGTAGGTAGGTAGGTAACGCCTCAATGTCTATAGCTGACCTGTTGTGACTTCACATTGTTGACCCATATTTGGGAATGCCATACAGTATATGGACGCTCCATATAGGGCCAAGACAGAATTCACTTACAAATGCTTCAATGTCTATAGCTGACCTGCTCATATGGAGATCCCTGATGTCATCAATATTAAGACATAGCTTGGAATGCCCATATATGGACATACTGTATTGTGTGAGTCTCATGTGGCCTATAAAATAAGACGGACGTCAGTCATATCCATATTGGAAAAATATTTTGTCCACATTTTGTCCAACATATGTAAACAACCAACCGCAACTCGAATCACACTTGCAAATGAATTCCGTCCTCCGCCGCTTTCTGCCCTTAGGGTGTCTTACTGGTAATATACATTAACCTACAGATTGGTTAAAGTAACATGTTATTCCCTAAAATAAATTCTGTATTGTAGCTTTAAGGCAGAAGGTTGCACAGAGGATGGACAAACTGTCATACATGCACCTGGTTCTAATACAAAAACCCAGTACCGGTATATTAGTCCCTAAGAGTGAGGGTGTGTGTGTGCGTGTGTGCGTGTGTGCGTGTGTGTGTGTGTGCGCGAGCGCAAGTACAGACACTGTGCTCTTACGCAGTTGCCTGGCGGTGCCAGCCTCTATCACACACTTCGTACCATCACTACCTCCAGGGGGGGGGGTGTTGTGCGGTCTGGTTTATTAACCAGGCTACTTACGCAGCGGAGGATTTAGATGTCCCAACCTGTTAGCTAAAGCAGTGGTACTCAATCTTTTCAGGCCACGACCCCCAAAATAATCATATCTGAACTGGGGACCCCCCCCACCCTGACGAGCACTAAGAGTTGAGGGCATTACATTTTGTATAACACAGTTCTATTGTGAAAATAGCAACGCGAGGCGTTGTGAGCATGTAGATCGGCTATTTTCACAATTTCTGTCTAATATCATCTGGGGACCCCCCAAAATAATTTGGGGACCCCCCCTGGGGGCCCTGACCCACAGGTTGAGAACCACTGAGCTAAAGGGGGAGACAGCTCTCGTGGCACAGTGATGAAAGGCTCTCATACAGTATATCATCACACTGGCCTGTGTTGTGTTAGAGGAATAGGATGCTGCCGTCTAGACGGAGTGAACGGCTCATCATTCATAACTACTTTTTAGGACATTATCAAGCTCTCCATCTTGAATGAAGGCACGTGGCTGACGCGTGCTGGATGGCTTGGAACAACAGCAGGAATAAAAAAATAAATGCCAGGAAACTATCTTAGTGACCAGGCTGTCACATCGGGCAGTCAGTCAGTAAGTCACTGCCGGTTTCTAGAAAATCACTTATTTTGTGTTATTTGCGTTGATTCAAGACAGATGGATACTAGTTTTGATCATGTGGGGGAATTTCAGTTGCCCAGAGGCAGTTACGGATACAGAGTAAAGGAAAGTAGTCTACTGTTGTATATAGCAGTGATTCTCAACCTTTTCAGGCCGCGACCCCCAAAATAATCACATTTTAACTGGGGACCCCCCACCCTGCACAAGGACTTGGAATTGTAGGAGTTGCCATTACATTTAGTTTGACTCGATCTATTCCATTGTGAAAATAGCCGATCTACATGCTCACAATGGCTATTTTCACAATTTCTGCCTCTAATATTTGACCAATGTTTGACCTGTGAGCATGGAGAAAGTTCTGCCTCTAATATTTGATAATTGACCAATGTTTAAAGTCTGTTTAGCTAAACAAAGCTAAACATCTGGGGACCCCCCCCCAAATATTTTGGGGACCGAGTCCCAACCCACAGTTTGAGAACCACTGGTATATATTAGCAATACAAAGGTAAGAAATAACAGTAAGAAGCGCCATCAAACAGAACAACAGTATACAAGACTATACACCTACAGTATACAACTATCCTGCTCTATGTAGAATGCAACAACAACACCAGGTTACAGTGTCCTCACAAACAAAAATGTGTCCATGTCAAACGTTGCAACCAGGGGGGGCGGCAGTTGCTCAGAGGTAGAGTTTCTGTCTTAGAACACGGAGGGTTCCCGAAGGGTTCCCAGTTCGATCCCGGGCTCCCCAGGAGTTAGTGTCGAAGAGTCCTTGAGCAAGACTCTGAACCCCTAGTTGCTCCCGATGTCCAGGTTGGTGCCTACAGTAGCAGGGTTTCCTCTGTCATCGGGGTGTGTGTGTGTGTGTGTGTGTGTGTGTGTGTGTGTGTGTGTGTGTGTGTGTGTGTGTGTGTGTGTGTGTGTGTGTGTGTGTGTGTGTGTGTGTGTGTGTGTGTGTGTGTGTGTGTGTGTGTGTGTGTGTGTGTGTGTGTGTGTGTTTTTCATTTATTCATTTATTTCGAACAAATTAAAATATTCAAAAAGACAAAGAAAATAAAAGGAAGAATTCGATTTTAAAAAAAAATTAAAAAAGAATAACGCCCAAAATTTTATATCATCCTTAAATTATAATCCATATTCGAAAAAGGAGTAGGAAGAAGTTTGTGCAACTTATCTAGTCCTACCCCTGCATTTTCTAACATAAATATCTTACGTAGTTGTTAGTATTATGGTTTTCCGCCCCAGTGTTTATACACTTGAATTAGAAAAAATAAATATAAATGTAATGTGCTTCGCAATCTTGTAAAGCGCCTTGGATAAAGGCGCTATATAAATGCACCATTTACCAACCAGTACTACCATCAGTACAAGAGCTACTGTAGGCCACAGCCTCTACCCACACTTTGACCCAGGAGTCCATCCCTGTACTGTATGTTGCTACGCAATGCCAACAGCCCAGCAATGCAACACGTTCATTATTTTTAAACTTAGTGAACATTTTCATTGATTTTTATTTGAGAGTGGATATGCTGCATTGTGCATTCCACCAGTCTACCTTCAAGCCTACAACTTGAACAGGGTGTTAGACACAAATATTATTTGTGTAGCAAGAATACATTCACAAAATCATGGCATACGTTTTCTTGATACAATGGGCATGTCAGCATGCCAGCCTTTTTGCAAGTGTGTGCACGCACGCACGCACGCACGCACGCACACACACACACACACTCACTCACTCACTCACTCACTCACTCACTCACTCACTCACTCTCTCTCTTTCTTTCTTTCTTTCTTTCTCTCTCTCTCTCTCTCTCTCTCTCTCTCTCTCTCTCTCTCTCTCTCTCTCTCTCTCTCTCTCTCTCTCTCTCTCTCTCTCTCTCTCTCTCTCTCTCTCTCTCTCTGCCCAAAACAGCTGATCTACAAGCTCATCGCCATTGCCATGTGTTCAGTGCGTGACACATTATACAACATGAATTAAGCATCAGAGCCTCGCGGAGAGAAGAATCGCAGCAGTCTGAATTACCTAGACACACACAGTTCTGGGTGCGTTTATATGCACTTTCAGAATGGCATTCAGAATGAACTTATTCCAAATAGAGCTTCATACCCAAACGTTTACATGGGACCTGAATACAAGTATCCCTCATTCCACTGTCGTTTACATGACCAAAGGATTCATTCGGAATAGAACTTTGGGCATGCGCAAAGTAGGCCTACTTCAGGTCGGAGAAGGGGGGGGGGGCATTCATGTGTAGCATTAATTTATTCCAGACAGCACTTCATTCCGAATGGAGCGTTTATATGACAAATGTATCCCGATTGAAACGGCATATACCACCTCTTCAGACCAGAATGAAAATTCATTCGGGTCAGACCGGAATGGCCATTCCTAAACGTTTATATGAGCATTTCTATTCTGAATGAGCAGTCATTCCGAATATAAGTGGAATACATCTGTGCATATAAACGCACCCAAGTGTGAATTACCTAGACACATTCCTGACACCAATTTGTTCACAGCTGTCGTGCTTTAGACAAAATGAGGTCCAGCAGGAGATGAAGGGAAGGGAATGGAATGAGATCCTGTTGGTTCATTCACTGCCAGGTGAGAGATCATCGCCCTCCGTCCGGCAGAAACCTTGTATATCCATTTTGATCACAACTTTTGGCAGCATTTAATATTAACTGTAGGCTACACTAGTAAGCATTAGTAAATGGGCCTGGGCGGGGTTGCACCAGCAGTTACTAAGTTCAAACGTAGCCTAGTTGTAACGTAAATTGCTTCTAAAGGTGGTTGCACACTGCTGCGTTTTTCGGGCCGAATATCGGAGTGAATTTCGGAGCACGCAAATAAAAAAATCAAACTTATGTTATGTCAGTCACGTTTGCACACTGCCGCCCGTTTCGCGCACCACTCTGTCCCTTGCTCTCTCTATCTCTCTCTCTCTCCTTGCCCTGAAAAACGCATTTCGCAACGAAAAACGCAGCAGTGTGCAACCAGCTTAAGTCAAGACTTACGCATTACTAAAATTTCAGGTGTTGCACCACTCTAACGTATCTCTAAGTAACTACTAAATATTTACACCAGCCTTTGGGCAGGTGTAAGTCCTTACTAAGAAACTTATCTCTATGGGAGTAGAGCAACTAGGCCTACACTACTAACGTGGCAGACAGCATTATATCGGCTATTTAATTCAACAATGAAACGACCCATCTGTTTAAAACATACATTAAGCCCTATATAGCCTACATTTCGGCCATTTGAAAATAGCCGACCTGCAAGCTCACGATGTGTCTGCTATTAATAGAGTATTTCTATATTGCAGGATTGATACTTTTGTTTAATTAATTTGAAGTACTTTTCACACAACAGCGAATTGAACGGTGCGCTCTCTTCCCCTGTGTCTCCACTCTCCAAATATGCGCTGCCCTGCGTTATTTCACAACGGGGGGAAATGTACGAGGCCAATATAATTTGTGATACAATCCGTTTGCAGGGCAGTGCGCTGCGCAGGGATGCGCTCGCCCTGTGCACGCATATCAGTGACTTGTGTACATGCCAGTGGAGAGAGTCGACAGACGGAGCTCTCTGTTGACAAAAGACGATGCAAGCATTATTTCCTTACTAGAAACAGTTCGTTTTCATTGGATTGGGGAGCTATGACGTCATTTTATGCGACTATACATTACTTTAGGAACAGTCTACGCATTACTAGTTACGTTATGCCTTAGGAAGTCGTGGTGCAACACCTGTTAGTAACTCACTTAGTTACAAACTAACTAGTAGTTACTAAGCCTCTAGTAAGGACTTTACTCCCTAACTTAGGGCAGAACTTACGCTCTGGTGGTGCAACTGGCCCCGTGTACAAGATACACTACACCACTAAGATACCCATGACAAAATACTTCTAAAACGTCAAGGATGGGACAACACCAGAGGCAGCGCCACAGGCCGTGTCCAACCTAGATTCGGCTCAAACAAAGGGTCAAATTCGTTCTCCTGCTATACCACTAAAATGAACGCCATACCGAAGGCCTTAAAGTAAATCCCTAACTTCCCTTTTTTGTTTATTATAATTATTTTGCTTAGTTAAGCATTTTCTAATATCACTCTATCATATTATTTATAAATGCTTTATAAGGCATAGATCGTCCTGAATTTAGATGGGCTCACACAAAATACTTAACTAACGACTAATAAATCATGTCTACTGTACAAGGGCTTGTACTGTAGATATGCTATTTTAACCATTATAATAATAATAAAAAACATTCATAATAAAAATGGACATAGGAGGTTTCCACTTGACAGTGATGATGTATAATGCAGCAGGAATAACACCCTGTTCCTTGCCAAAACCGCCACAACCATATTTATTTATGTCACAGTTTTACAGCATCCTATAAAAGGATGTATATGCATGTAGGCTTGGTTAGCTTTCACCAGTCGCATTTGAAATTACACTGTGGCGTGCCTTCAGTATGCATCCTACTGGTGTTATTTATAAGAGCATACCATCTGGCAGGCAGCTGCTTGCCTCGCGGTGCAGCCGTTCATGGAAAGCAGAGGTTTCTCCTCAAAGAAGAAGAAGAAAGCTCTGTTGTTGTTGTGTTGCAGAGATTTGACTCTATGTCGGAACTCAACTTCCTCTTCCCATAGCGGGGCAGTGGCTCTCAAAGTGAGGGGTCCAGGGAACCCTCAGGGTTCCTCGAGGGGGTTCCAAATGGACATGTCTGTATAACTCTGAGAGTGTACAAATGAGTTTTGGG
Source organism: Nannobrachium achirus (assembly GCF_963921795.1). Lineage (NCBI taxonomy): Eukaryota > Metazoa > Chordata > Actinopteri > Myctophiformes > Myctophidae > Nannobrachium > Nannobrachium achirus. The sequence continues at coordinate 50,106,093 of NC_137819.1, read as the reverse complement.
GGTCCTTGAAATGGCACATTTTGAGATCCACTGGGCTATAAGTAGGGCTGTCCTCGACTCAGGATTTATGGAGTCGATTCGAGTCGCGGGGGTTAATCCGACGCGTCGACGAATCGTTTTATAGTCTACTTTGTATAAAAAATAAAAAAAAAGTGTTGCTTTAAACCACGTCAACATAATACAATAATACATTAAGAGATTAATTGAATACACTGTGTTTTCGGTGATATCGGTGCGCGAGCACAAATGTTATCTGCATAGCAGTGTACAACCATATTGATTGATTGAAGAATTTATTAGAAGTTTGCAATAGAAAAAAGTACAGTTTCATGACAGTACAAATCACTGGTACAAGGTCAACTAAAAGGAGATCCTAGAAAGCCGAGGCTTATTTCCACAGGAACCACACTTTAAGTATCTCATATAACATTGAAAGACAGACGGATAGAACATAGTACTTTATCTAGGATAATATCAGTTTCAAAAGCATAACATCAAATACAAAAGGCAGAATACAAAGAAAAAGGGGGGGGGGGGGAGCATGGGGGCTTAGTCTATTTACAAGTCACGGGTAGCTGCTGTCTGAAGGTGACTTTTCATACCAATTTTGAAGGAGGCTAGGGATTTGCTCTCCTTTAGGGCTTGTGGAAGGGCGTTCCACATGTTGATGGTATAGCAGGAGAACGAGTTAGCGCCTTGTTTAGTGTTAAATCTACGCTGATGATGATTAGTGGAGCTGCCTCTGGTGTTATGATCGTGAACATCCTTGACCTTTAAGAAGTAGTTTGTCAGGTACATGGGAATCTTGGAGGTGTAGTGTATCTTGTACACCAGGCCCATTGCAAGATGCTGTACTCTGTCAGCTACTTTGAGCCACCCCACGCTTTCGTGGTGATGCTCGGTAAGGTGGGTCAGAGGAGGGAGACCAAGCACAACCCTAATTAGTTTGTTTTGGGCTGTTTGGAGCTTTAGCTTTAAGGCAGCTGGGGCGTCGCGATACCAGACAAGGACTCCGTAATCAATGAGGGGCCCAATAAGAGCACCTCCTAGTGTCTTTCGGGATTTAATATTGATCAGTGGGGCAACTCTTTGCAAGAAGCGAATTCGTTGATTGACTTTATTGATTACCTTGGTGGTCATTTTTTCACTGGATAGGTTAGCCTCCAGGATGCAACCCAGGTAGCAGATGTGGTTTTTTCTTTCTATCACAGTGTCACCTACTTTAATTGTGAAGTTCTCAACTAGGCTAAGTTTCTGACTAGATCCAAAGAGGATACATTCAGTTTTGCCTAGGTGAATTGAGAGTCTGTTGTCATTGAGCCAGGTGCAGATCTTGTTAAGTTCACAGTTAAGGGCCTTTTCAACCTGCAAAATGTCTCTGCCTGAGACTAGGAGAGCCGAGTCATCCGCGAACAGAAACAGATTGCAGTCACAAGCAGATGACATGTCGTTTACGTATATTAACTCATACCCTGCCAAGCCCGAGGAACCCGAGAATATCCCGATGTCCCACCCTGCCACGCCCGAGGAACCCGAGAATGGCCGCCATTTTGAAAAAAAAAATTTTTTTTTTTTCAAAAATTTATTTTTTTTCAAAAACTTTTTTGGACCCCAAAAACGTTAGTAGGCATGATAGCGATCGCGAAATTGCTTGTTTAACCCCCATAGCAACCCCATCTTTCAAACATGGCAGCCATCTTTGTTTACATTTTAGGAAAACATAATGGCTGTTATCTCTTGAATGCCTGAACGGATTTCCATTCGGATTTTTTTGTTTGAAAGCTGTGAGCAATGTGGACACACGTGGTGCATTATCTAGGCATGGGTGTGCATGATCCGTGCACTTTGAATTACATGGAGACCATGGCAGTTAAAGAGTACGAAGGTATTGTTAAATGGCAGCAAATGAGTTAAGAACAACAGTGGTCCTAGTATACTCCCTTGAGGTACTCCACAGTTTACTGGGAGGGGGGGGGACAGGGTTCCGTTGACTTCCACCATCTGTTCCCTCCCCACCAAGTAAGAGTGCATCCATCTCACTGCTGTGCTATCAAGACCAATAGCTTTGAGTTTTTCGATCAGAATAGAATGATCGACGGTGTCAAATGCCTTCTGGAGGTCCAGCATGACCATGCCACAATATTTGCCATCGTGAATTTCACGTTTGATGTAATCATTCAAATAGATGAGGCATGTATCTGTGGAATGGGACTCTCTGAAGCCAGACTGGAACTCGTAGATCAGTTTATTCTCTTCAAGATATTTAGCCACCTGTTCATAGACAATTTTTTCCATTACCTTAGAGATGGAACTAAGGATTGAGATTGGCCTGTAGTTGCCAGGGTCAAGTTTACTGCCTTTTTTGTGCAGGGGGGTTACCTTGGCTAATTTGAAGTCCTGGGGGACATAACCCTGCTTGATAGATAGATTAATAATATGGGTAATGATTGGGGCAATGGTGGCAGCTGAGTCTATGAGAAATTTGGGGGCAATTTTATCATGGCCAGCGGCCTTGTTATAGAGTTATAACACACCGTTAAAACAAATAAAACATCTCCGCTGTTTCAACTCTGCCCCGTCTCTCGGCAGCGTGCAGTAGAGATGAGACATTCGCGAACGATTCCGCTCTCTTGAACGGCTCTTTTAAATGAACGATGGGATCCAGTCCGCAGTCGCGGGACACAGAGCACTGACAGAGTAATGAGTCAGTGTCGAGAACGGATTCATTTCAGAAACGGATCATAAAAAGGTGGAGGCACAGCTCCCGCTAGAGCCAGAAGTGTGGACATGTCATGGACGCAAACACAGCGAAACACAATCATTCATCATGGATTACAACACTGGAACAATTCAGAAGCACTTTAATTAGAAAATGTAACTTGTAGCCTACACTTGTGTATGTTAATTTGACTTTAGAAGATTGTTTACTTCGTGGACGTGCGTTTGTGCTGTGGCAGGAGGTTATTTAATATGGGATTTTGACAGCGTGCCTCCTCCTCTTAACGGAACACCGTCCCCGGCTCCGAATGTTTTAACGAAGCGGCGGTTCTGAACCGTTCTGGCCGTTCTGTCTCACTTTCACCCCTACGCTGGTGCGATACAATAAATAACTGTTCGCCAATTGCTACTTCTCATTGGAAGTACATGACACCACACCAGTCCAGCAGTGCACCGCAGTACTGGCAGTAGTAGGCTAACTGGTGATATAAAAAATATATATATTTTCGCTTCGACTCAAACAATTGGCGTCGATTCGCGGGGCTTAAAACGACGCGTCGATTCATCGATTTTTAGAGGACAGGCCTAGCTATAAGGTGAACCAAAGGGGAAAGTCCTGTTCTGGCGAAGCCCGAACTGGCGAAGTGGGGATTTGTCTCCTACCGTAGCGATCTGGCGAATCGATTGTCCACGACACTGCAAGCGGCGCGAAGGCCAGCGGACCTTGGTCCTGCTCTTCGCCCCCGAGCGCCGCAGGCGCGAGTGGCCGCGAAGAGCGGGCCAGGGCCGCGCGGCCGGCGGAGCGCCGCGCGAGTTACGAAGCCGTGGTGAATGCAATCGTTATATTTATGCCCAGGCCGTAAGGCCTGGGCAAGCGCACGATAAACGCCCTGTCCAGAAGACGTTCGCCAGATCGCTACGGTATCGGACATTTCCCCACTTCGCCAGTTCGGGCTTCGCCTAAAAGGTACGTGCCCGAACCAAAGATTGGCTGAGAGTCTCATTCTTATCCTGGAGGGTCAGGAGATTCAGTGTGGCGGCGATAGGGTGCACCGCAGGTGGGCAGAGAACTCACCCTGGAGCAGGGGTTCCCAAACCTTTTTTAGCTCGCCACCCAAAAGAGAAATGTTGTTCTCTCTTACAAAAATACATTATGAATGAATCACTTAAAGCACTATACAGGACATTTTGGTAGAGGTTTTGGTCGTTGATTAGAAATTGATAATCCAAGTAAATAACCTTACAGTACATTATAAAATTTACAATTTAGGCACTTAGAAGACGCTCTTATCCAGTGCGACTTACAATAAGCAGGTAATACAATGTCACTTTTTTAACACAATCATCCCAAAACCCAGGACAGCACTATGTTTGAATAAAAATGATGATTTTAGCTATGTCTAGTAGGAAGGGAGCTGGATCTATTGGGGTCCATGGCCATGCATACCTTGAAGGCAAGTGCAGCAGAGCTAGGTGGCAACTCAGGGTGGCAGAATGAATATAGTGAGGAGACTTGAGACGCCACCTTAGCCCATAGCACTTGATCTAGTTTTGACGACCACATGCAGACGTACCCTGCCTGTTCATTTGTTCTCGTGTCTGTTTTTCTTGACCACAATGGTTCAAATGTAATTTAGATAACATGTTATTTAGACAGAGGCCAGGTTCATTGTTTACCTGGTGTCCTATGGTTTCAATGTACAGCTAATTATTTTGATAGTTGTTTAGTCTGAGACGCAGAAGATGCAGAAAAAAACTGAACCAGATGGAAAGTGATGATCCGCTGTGGCGACCCCGATGGGATTTAGCCCAAAGAAAAAGAAGAATGATGATTGTTTAGACTGATGCTAGGTTCTTGGTTTACTTGTGATCCTATACAGGTAGTTTACTGAGGCACTACTGTCTATTGTATGTGGTAACCTTGCTTACCGTGAGTCGCTCTGGATAGGCATCTGTTAAATTCCTAAATTGTAAGTTATTGCCAAGAAAAATGAGTTGAGTTCTAGCAAAGAACGCTTTACGTGTTGATAGAGGAAGGGGAGTCCAACTTATGCAGCAGGGAGGCAAATCTCAGCGGCAGTCTATCTGTGGGGTTTATTAGTTTAAATGTGTTTGTTTATTTCTCAGCAGCCAATTTAACCACGTTTAACCTAGAATCCCTATTTTGGGGATTAGATTTTTTCTAAAACGAAAAAGAAAAAAAAAAAAAAAAACACAGCAGATTTACAAGCTTGTAACACGTTATGAGCTCGTATAGATTGGCTATCGTCATACGATGAAGGAAGTATCAAAAAGGGATTAAGTCGTTAAAAATATATAAAAGTTTTATTATCAGTTAAGAAGAACATATCAGTTACGGTATGGAAAAAGTAATTGCTGCGTTCATTACATCATGTCTGGGCTGGGCTGGCAGTGTCCCAGTCTTCATTGTCTCACCTGCAGATGGTCTCAAAGGCAGCAGCAAGGATGATGACGGCTTCAGATATTTTCATCCAAGAGATTTGGTGGTGTAGAGGGAAAGAATTTATTAGAAGTTTGCAATAGAAAAAAGTACAGTTTCATGACAGTACAATCACTGGTCTAAGGTCAACTAAAAGGAGATCCTAGAACGCCGAGGCTTATTTCCACAGGAACCACACTTTAAGTATCTCATATAACATTGAAAGACAGACGGATAGAACATAGTACTTTATCTAGGATAATATCAGTTTCAAAAGCATAACATCAAATACAAAGGCAGAAAAAAAAGAAAAGGGGGGAGGGGAGCATGGGGGCTTTGTCTATTTACAAGTCACGGGTAGCAGCTGTCTGAAGGTGACTTTTCATACCAATTTTGAAGGAGGCTAGGGATTTGCTCTCATTTAAGGCTTGTGGAAGGGCGTTCCACATGTTGATGGTATAGCAGGAGAACGAGTTAGCGCCTTGTTTAGTGTTAAATCTACGTTGATGATGATTAGTGGAGCTGCCTCTGGTGTGTGATCGTGAACATCCTTGACCTTTTTAAGAAGTAGTTTGCCAGGTACATGGGTATCTTGGAGGTGTAGTGAATCTTGTACACTGCCCATTGCAAGATGCTGTACTCTGTCAGCTACTTTGAGCCAACCCCACGTTTTTGTGGTGATGATTGGTAAGGTGGGTCTGAGGTGGAAGACCAAGCACAACCCTAATTAGTTTGTTCTGGGCTGTTTGGAGCTTTAAATTTAAGGCAGCTGGGGCGTCGCGATACCAGACAAGGACTCCGTAATCAATGAGGGGCCCAATAAGAGCACCTCCTAGTGTCTTTCGAGATTTAACTACAGACCCCTGGGGGACCCCGGTCAACAACGTATATTGTCTCTGTCAGGTGGAAACCTCATATGTCCAAAACCTTTTTTCTTTTCAATGAAGAGGTCAAAGTCGAGGCCTTTTTGGTTCAATAATCTTTCATATCTTCCGTCATCTCTATAATTCTGTATTTGTACCTTGTTGTCATTGGCAGGCACATGCACACATCCAGTGTCTGACAACCAGTGTCTGCAGCACCTGCCCTTCATAGGAGTGAGTACCCGTTTTTATTCTCCTACATCACTTCTATCACTGCCTCTTTCTTGCTGAACCACAGATGCTCTCTCTGCCCTTCTCTCGTTCAATACAAAGGCTAGGCTATAGACCCACATTAGACTTGTCACTGCACAAATGAACAGTGAACAAGGAAAGACTGCTTTCATCTTTTATGCCCCAGACAAATGGAACAAACTCTCTGAAACGGGGTCGGTTGGTCTCTATAGAGACACATTTGAGGATGCATTACATAAGGACTGCGCCTGCTTTGTGTAGCCCTTATTTATCTGCATTTGATGTTATAATGTTCATTATATTGTACTTTATTTTAAAATTATTTAAAACATGTTGTGGTGATGTTGTACTCGGGCGTCCTTGAAAAAAAAACTTCTCAACAGTCTTTCCTGAATAAATAAAGGTCAATAAATATAAAAACTTAAAATCCTCATCTTGCTAAAAAACAGTTGCTCTCCCTGGCCTGCCCTGCTCTCCTTCAGTACAAACAAAGGCTAAAGCTAGGTAAAACCATTTCCCTATCCTGATAAATCTGGTTTTAGCGAGAATTAAACGAGGGAATTGGCAATGCTCAACTCGCAGGCAGGCCTTCAGAGTATGATGGGGTGCTGACGCAAATGGCTCAAAAATACAAAATTAAGTCGTCAGCACTCGCAAATAAGTATGTAACACTTTTAATAACGTGCAGGAGGAAACAGCCCTGGGCCTTCCTCTGCCTTTCTGATCTGAGACACGTGTGATGTCTGCTTTCATGTACCTGGCTGACAGCTCTCTCTATCACATGTCATGCACATAACACCCAAACGTGTGAGCTATACCTAGGTTCTGTGTTTTGTCCCCCCCCCCCCCCCCCCCCCCCCACAGCACTAGGCGTTGTGAGCTTGTAGATCTGCTATTTTCTCAAATGAATTCCTCAACTCCTACATTCCAAGTGCTTATCAGGGTGGGGGTCCCCAGTTAATATAATATTATTGTCGGGGGTCACAGCCTGAAAAGGTTGAGAACCACTGTCATAGACTATCATGCTAGGGCTTTTTGTTTAAGGTTTTTGTTGATGTGGTTTGGCTGCATGCTTTCACTATACTACTTTATTATTGAAATGAAGGAAATCTGTTTTGAACAGATTCACAGAAAATAGCTGATCTACAAGCTCACAATGTGTTACAAACTTATAGATCATCTGATTTTGCTAAAGATATTTGGTGTAGGTAGAAAAAGGAAAGGTGTCTAGTATAGACCCCTGGGGGACTCCCCGGTCAACAAAGTATATAGGATTTAAGTGGTTAAGGTTTTGCCCATTTGAAAAGGATATCCGAACCACAAAATGGCCCATTTTGGATAATAAAAGAACATTAACGATCAGTGGCTTATGTTGGCTCATCTGGGGTAATTATCTTCACTTCAAAGCAATTTAGCAAGTTCCTCAAGTAACGGCTAAATGATTGAAATAACGACTGTTTTTGTGTGGTAAACATTCATTGTTGTGTTTTGACGCTCTAGCTGATTAACCTAAGTTTATTGTTAGACATAAAGTGCAAGCAGAATCTGTGAGCAATTTGGTTGCCGTGTAAATGCTAGATTTAGCTCATGCCACATAAATCGGGTGATTGTAATATGTGCATGCCAAATTACCCTGCTCTGCATGGAAAAATACGAAACGAGCTGTTTCAAAATGCCTGTTTTTATCTGTGACATTTAGATGACAATGCAGTCTCAAAGCGGCACCATGAATAAAATGTGATTTTTGTGGTAGAGTATGTTAATGCACTATAACCTATACAACTGGGGTGGTTGTATTTTGTCTCCCTGCTCTTCTATTGAGGATTTGACACACATTTTGACCTGTCAAGACTCAATTTGTCCCCTGAGCAAGCAGGCAGGCTCTATTAGCTCAATGGTTAAAGAAAAGAAGTTCTGGAAGTTCTGGAATTCATATCTGGAGTAGAAAGCTACAGAAAAGGGATAATAATTAATTTTGTTTTGTTTAATACTGCTACATTTTCCAAGGAGAAAATGTAGTAGGTATAGTACTCAAGACGTAACAATGGAGATCACCTTTGAACCCTGAGAGAGAGAGAGAGAGAGAGAGAGAGAGAGAGAGAATACAGAAGACAATTTTAGTTCTGCCCTTTAAAAAAAGAACAAGGAAATGCATATAGGGCCGATACAAGGTTCTCACCAAAAAGACAACAACTAAACAAAAACAAGAAGTACATTGAGCTTATCTTGAGCTTATCTCTGTTGGGTGGAAACCCAAAACCGTTACTTTTCAGGATTTCAATTCTAAAGTAGCAGATCTACAAGCTCAAAACACTTTGCTTTGCACCCCAGCATTTCAAGCTTGTGGATCTGCTACTTTTTATGCTTTTGTGTGACGCTGTAGTATGATCAGTAAAGGGCCGTTAACTTACGTAAAAACATACAAAGTTAGTTATGGAGATACAGTAAGAGGTTTCTGGACTGCCGCGGCAGGCATCGCCGCACGGACCGGCAGCGTCGGGCGCCATCGCCGCCCGACGGTGGTTATAGGGTTAGGTTTAGGCATAGTTTTACTGAGGTTAGGTTTAGTTTTAGGCATACAGTAGTTTTAATGAGGTTAGGGTTAGGGTTAAGGTTAAGGTTAGGTATCGTCGGACAATGTCTGCTGCAGAGGTGCTGCGGATTGATTGCTGGCAGTTGCCGCGGCTGTTGCTGCTGCCGAAAAATGCAACAATATAATCTCTAATACTCTCTACCTCAGAGTGAACAAATGTGGACAACACTACGCTGTTGTTAACCACATTGTCTGTTTTAAAACGTCTCTTTCTGTACGTGTGAAGTCCTCTTAACAGCCAGGTCGTATGAATCTTCATGCATCCTGTTGTGAGTCAGTGCATGGCAAAGCATTTGCTGCTTGTTGTTTTGTGAACCACCGGCCTATTTTCACATGGTATAGATGATGTTTAAAAATAAAACATAGCTCACACAATTGCACTACCTCATTTATGAACTATTTACGAGAAATATTATCTTTAAGACTGAACGGCAGACATATTAGTCCCTGCTGGCAACAGTTTGGACCTTTAGATTTTATTTCTGTTCCCCCTGGCATCTGTATATTACTGGCCAGGACCCTCGGTTTTACTGTTAGAGTTTTTCCCTGACGCCGTTGTCAAATGTGCCTAAATACCCTGTACCATTAACACAATTAAGTAGTAGTAATATAATAGTAGTCTGGAGAACCAACTGTTCCCAAGCCGCGTGGCCCATGAGGTCACGAGCCTATCTTCTGTGTAATATTAAAATAATTTCTTATCTTACTTAATATATTTTCATGTCTAGGATGTTGCACAATCTTTAGCAGTCCCAAGTTGCAAAACTTCGCTGCTGGTATTTGTTGACAAATAAAACCTCCATGACTTTTGATTTGGTATGACATTAAGGCCTCTTAGCTGGTTGAACATGCTACTATTTTATTCCTCATAATATGAATGCTTAAAGGACATTTTGCAAAAAACACTAGACACATTCTGTCAGTGTGCTGATGGCGATTCTCATTCAAACTATTGACCTGACTACAGTACTAAAAACAGATTGTACTTTTCACAACATGTTCCTTTTCCCGCTCGCATTGGCACATTTTGTTCATTGCGTAAAAGCAAGGTGCACGGCGCTGCACGCATAATGCCATGTTTCGCTAACAGTACAACGAACGTTGTAAGCCGGCATGATGTGTGATGAGTGGTGTGAGTCACTTCCCTTCCTATAAGTGCTGAGTGATGGTGGCCACATGACAGGACGACGTGGCAGGAACATCCACCACAGTGGATGTTCCTCCTGGCCAGGCCAGTGTGGGGGGGACATCACAATGTGTGCTGTAGGATCACATCCACCGTGTTCCCGGCTTCCCGCCACAATATGCCCCTGTCAAAAAACCCCAGGAGTTTGTTTGTGTCTTATATGGGGGGGGGGGGGGGGGGGGTGTGATATCACAATATCACAATACAACATTATAAACGCCAATGTGGACGAACACAAAAAAGGCGAAACCTGTTTCCATTGTGGTCCACTCACATAAAAAAAGACAACATTGCAAACAGGACTAATAAATAAAACTGTTTTAACAATAAAAACAACAATATGATGCAGGCCAGGTGTCTTAAGAACTAGTGTAGTTGTAGTAGTAGATGGTTGTAATCCACCATGGATTGGAGAGAAGAGGAATGAGAAGAGGAATTGAGTACCACTCAAGCCATCATATGCCACTCAAGCGCTTGTTAATTGGGAAACTCCTCATGACTCCTACTGACTGTTTTTTGCCACTCAGTAGGCGTTCCCGCATAACTTCTGGGTACGATTATGTCACGTGCATAGTTACCCTCTATACTGCTGTTTTGATTGATTGATTGATTATTTTATTAGACACAAATGGAGAACAGTACAAGTTTAGTCAATACAATTGAAATGTACAGTACAAGTACAGTTAAATACCCTACCTAAAAGGAACATCTCAAATAAGACCTTTTACTGTCTTTTTTGCATTGAAATCCCTCTGTATTTAATTTATGGACATAATTAATAGCAAAGAAAACATTCAATAATATCACAATTATAAAAACACTATGTACAGGATCGGGGAAACAAGGGGTGGGGCTAAGGTAAGGGGGGGGGGGGGGGGGGGGGGGTGTTCACTTATCGCCTGTCTATGGGAGAAGTGATAACTACCTCCTTCTCTGGCCTCCTGAAAGGTATGTGTGCGTGAACGAGAGGAAAGGCAAGTTGAACAGATGCAAGGAGTAGATGTGCTGAAGGTTAAGGACTTTAAATACTACTAGGGTTCAACTATCCAAAAGTAAATGGTAAATGGTGCATTTATATAGCGCTTTTATCCAAGGCGCTTTACATAGATTGTGCATTACATTCACCCATTCACACACACATTCATACACCGGTGGCGGAGGAAACCATGCAAGGCACCAACCTGCTCACCGGGAGCAATGTGGGGTTCAGAGTCTTGCCCAAGGACCCTTCGACATTAACTCAGGGGGAGCCCGGATTCGAACTGGGAACCCTTCGTGCTCTAATAACGGTTTCTCTACCCCTGAGCTATGCCGCCCCTTATGCCGCCAAAAGTAGCGTGGAAGTCAAGAGAGGTGATAGAAGAGAGACCGGGCAGGGTGGAATGGATGGAGGAAAGTGTCAGGAGTGATTTTAATTAGTGACAGAAGGAAGGGTACCAGTAAAGCCTCGAACAGAGTCGGGTCCGCGGTGGAAGGCTAGCCACCGCGGTGTAGTGCGGTGTAGTCTTTTTGAGTCATAAAACTACAACGTTAACGCTCAAAAAGACTACACCGCGGTGGATAGCCTTCCACCGCGGACCTGACTCTGTTCGAGGCTTTAGAGTGAGAGGGAACATGTATAAGACGGTAGTGAGACCAGCCATGCTGTGCAGTTTGGAAACGGTGGCGCTTTCGAAAAGACAGGAGGCAGACCTACAGTGGAGGTGGCAGAATTGAGAATGCCAAGATTCTCATTAGGAGTGACAAGGAAGGACATGATCAGATCTGGTTCCCAAACACTGGGTCGGGACTCATTTGTGGGTCGCAGACACATTTTTATGGTTCACATTTAGTTTTTTCATTATTCAAAAAACATTGCCCAAAAAGCTAAGATTTTCATGAATAAAAAAGCAATGATTTTTCTTATTTAATTCATAAATAAATACATTTTAAATCTAAGAAATTCCATAAATTAGAAAACAAGTGTCTGAGAAGTAGTGAAAATAGCCTATCTACAAGCTCACAACGCGGCGCGAAGTGACGTGACGTGTTGTGAGCTTGGAGATGTTTTCACTACTTTGGGTCCCGGGCAAACATCTCTTTTTTGGGTTTTGAGCTAAAAGGTTTGGGAAGCACTGCTAAAGAGGGTCAGCCCAGGCAAGCTTATATGGTTTGGTGGTAAAGGACGAGAGGCACAGTTGAGGTGGATTGAGAACATGTGCAGAGTAGGAGGGATGAGAAGGTACATTGGAAGAAGGATGCTGCAGATGGAGCTGCAGAAACCGGAAGGAGATGGAAACGGATGATCTGCTGTGACGAAAGATTTTACTTCTTGGAGGGAGGGCTTTAAAGGAGAATTCCGTGCTAAATCGCTTTCTCATGTATGTGTGTGTGTGTGTGTGTGTGTTGTGTGTTGTGTGTTGTGTGTGTGATGTATGAGTGTGATAGGCTATTTCGCACAGGCACTATTATGAGAAGTGTTCTGAGAAACTGTTTTACTCTTTTAGACATTGTACAACATTGCACAACAACAATACCTCCAAAATACCTTAGTTGATGAGTGTAAAGGAAATGCTTATGGTTATTCTTGAATTGCGCAGGTTCAGCCTTGTTTAATTTTGGAACCAGCTGCATCAAAATAGCAGATCGACAAGCTCGAAACACGGCGTGATTCTTCAACTTTTGATGCTTTTATGTGATGCTGTAGTATGGTCAAGTAGTGTGTTAATTTACACACAAAAAACACACACAAAAAGTTAAAATTTGGAGATAGATAAGATGTTTCTGCCCCACAGCAGACTGCAAAATGGCCATTACTAACAGGTCATTCAGTGGTTGCTATACATTTGTGTTCAGGTCAAGTTTGACTAAGTCAACCGTTGAAGAAGCAGAAGCATATAGTTTCCATTCTGAGTGTACTTTGGGGAAGTGGTCAAAGTGTCAGACGTAGTGGAAAATAACGGCCTGTACTGCAGCTAGTAAGTGTGAAACAGGACTGTTCTAGCAGCTCTGAAAAACCAATCTCTCCTAATGTATCTGCATGCATGTACGGCATGCAGGGGAAAGCATCTGTGTTTAGATTTTAGATTTTATCTATAGTTTTTCAACATTGGTTTTGAACGGTTGTTATAATAGCACATATTATACAAGCTCACAGTGCGTCAATTTGTGCGGTGCTGCTAGCTTGTACAATTTTGAATCATTTTTGCATTTTCTTTTACACTAATCTTCCTTTCTAGAGGTCCCTGGCTTAAAACGGGGGGTTTAAGCCAGGGTCCGTGGCCAAATGCAATTACATTTTTTGGGGTCCTTGGCAGGCATGACAAATGTTTGAGAACCACTGATTTAGAAGGCATTTGTAGAATCGGCATCAGGTCTTATACATGTATGCCTTAAACCAAAACTACGTTGTTGACAACCCATACATTGCAACGGTTACGTAAGGCTAATAACTCAACCTCATGCAAGTGATTACTCTTCTATATTGATCTCTGAAACACGTCTGCCTTGTGAATGTGACCACCACCCAGGCTTTTCTGTACATGGTAGAAAGGATGTGGAATCGAATGGAATAACAGCGTTTTTAATTGAACAGGCTTGACACCCTTGGCTGATTTTTGAAAATCTGACAAAAGTATGGCACACAGCTGCAGCTAGTGAAATGAATAATGGGTGTCGTGTGTTAGGTTCATGTGAACCCTGAACCATGGGTGTACCAACCCGCAGGCATACAGTATTGACACACCTAAATGTGTATTAGCTACGGCTTTGATGCTTACACCACAGAGACAATAAGGTCCGCTTCATGCAGCCTTCCATGTTTTAAGTAATTATTAGGTCGCTGTGGCTTATTGTCTGTATCAACCGAGTCTATTCCCGGTTCAATGCACGACTCCTGGCAGATGCTGAAGTGGAGCACCTACCATCAGCTCCCAGTACTTACCGCACGATTTTCCGCACCCATGCTGTGCTACTCATACGCTGAATCGGGAGTGCCCGGGATCGAACCCACGACCTTGTGGTCCAAATTAAGGTGAGCGTTCTACCGACTGAGCTTTCCTATGGCATTATTTAAACCAATCTGAACTGAAAAACAATCTACAGAAACTAGGGAACCTAGGGAAACAGGAGGATCTCCCTCCATCTCTCTCTCTCTCTCTCTCTCTCTCTCTCTCTCTCGCTCTCTCTCTCCCCCCTCAATGCCTTATTCTTTTATTTCCTGATGGGTGGAGAGGCAAAGCATACCGCATCAGACCTTAACTCCCTTCTTCCCCTGCTTGTTTTGGTTAGGACCTTAGGAATGCTCGGGTCCTTTGTGCATTATGGCTGTGACTGTTTTCCTTTTGCTTCCTGCGTAACGACTGTATAACATCAAACAAACCTCGGATGGAGAAGAGGGGAGGGAGCGTGTATGTATCGTTGACCCAGCATCCAACTTTATCTCCAACCTTTCTTGTGTCATCAGAAACTCGTGTCGACCCGGAGAGGTTTCCTCTGTTCCTCTTAGGACAGCATGCCCCGCCGCGGCGCGGGCGGATGTCCGGTTCTGCTAGGGTCAATAGCTGCATTTCACCCCCCCTCACCAAGATCCCTTGTTTCCTCCATTGTATACACAAAGATGTGTGATGGTTGGCAGGGCGATGGACGTATCCCATTTCATATCTGCATTCGTGTTACGGTAAACCGCCTGGGCGATTTCAGGGAAGAGATTGTAGCGATGCATTGATAATAAGGCATGCTGAGGCTTATTTTGACCTTGAATTCATTCTACGCCGTGTTTCCCAACACTTGAAACTTCAATCCGATTGCATAGTGATGAACTCTCACTGGCCATGGCAGCGACACACTTCATCTGACTACACTTCTTCAAAGTTCATGTGATCATTTGTTTCTCTGCAATGTTCTTTTGCTTAATTTATGCTTTGTTGTAACAATGGTGTCGACAGTATTGAGAAATAAACACAGACAGGGTGACAACCTCGACTCGATAGTGGAGGTAAGAAAGTTGTCCTTTAATTTATGCCAGGCGTGCATGACCAGTGCAACATGTCGAATCGAAAAACAGTGGCAAGTGTAGATCTTATGGAATCAATATTTGGTTACTGCATTGTCTATTTCTCGCTTCAAATGTTTTCTAAAATATTCTCGAGAGCAATGTTTAGCTGAAAATGACATTGTGTGTTAGTTTATCTAGCTGCCATGTTGCACAAGCAGCACAGATGAGCCAGGTGCTCTGAGCCTTTGATTAGATAGCGTGTCTGCTACTGAATTCAGTGATTGATCAATCAGGATCAAGTATTCAACCAAGCTGTGTAATGATCAGATCTTGTCAAAAATCTTTGGTCTGAACTAGGTTTTATGGGAAGTGAAATTTTAATAATTTTAATAATTTTAATTAATTTTAATTTTAAAAGTGAAGTTATAATTCTTATAACTTTATAGCTTACTTCCCAATAAAAATAATCAGATAATATTAGGTTATTTTTGTGTCTGTGTTGATCAGCAGCAGCCTGTCGGGTAAAGACAGGAGTTTCGTCACTTACTGTATACACTTAGATCCACACTTGCCCTTTTTACCAGAATGAATGATTCCACATGGTGAGATTGATACAGGCCAGGCTGTGGCTGATGTGCTGACTGGACACAAGGCCCAGCGTGGTGCAGCAGTACGCTAGCACATGTTTGTGTTGAGTTGAAGACTCGCTGTAACTGTTCCATGCTTTCACACACGCACGCACACACACACACACACACACACACACACACACACACACACACACACACACACACCCCTTTGACTTCTTTCCACTCATGAACAACACACCACACTGTTGCTCAACAACTGTATAAGCCTCAGTATGGCTTGGCTTTGTGTTGCTTGCAGATATTTTTACGAGGCATTAGAAGCAGACAGCAGCGCCGCTCATTTGATCCTTGGTCCTTTTTTTAATTGGAGTCAGTGTCGAAAGCGCTGAGTTTGTCTGTTGACGGTTGAGAGCAAACCGCAGTCAGATGGCTGATAAACCCAACACTAATGAATTGCACTGTGCGGCCAGGTTTCTGACTGGATGCGTGGCACCAACCAACCTCGTAGCTGCACAGAGTAACAGTACAGTCGATTTCCCCTTAACATGGCTGAGTCAGAGTGAGTACCAGGACATCAGGAGCCCCATTCTTCTTTATTTAGGTTTACTGGTAGTACAGAATATCCCCTAGGAAATGGAAATTCTGACCTGTGCAATTGAGTTGATAAAAAGAGAAGTGTTGATAAAAAAAAAAAGGAAATGCCCCATGTACTGTACAGTATGTGACATTGTTGGGCAGTGGTTCTCATATGTGTTCATGTCAAGGACCCCAAATTGATACAAATTAAAGGTAGAGTAAGTGATGTTTCTTTTAGAAAGAAAGAGACTGAAATTGAAGCTGATTAGTTACTATGTCCTGATTGGCTGAAATGGACAACCCACCCCAACAAAATGTATTTTTTTCTTTCCCTGATGAAGACCGAAACTAAAATCCAAACCGGGGCCGACCATCGCGGTAAAGTGTCGCCGTGAAAACAATCAGATCTCTGCTTCCCTGGCGTTCTTTGCACCTTATTCAGAGATAAAGCCCTTTTTATGTTTCAGCATAGAATGGAAGTGTATGCAGCCTAGACGATCCATTTTGCTTCTGTGCGCGTCATGTTATGACATATGCACCAGCGTCTCTCACAGGGTACACAGGACGGATGCAGCTGCACGTAACCAAGTTAACCCTTCGTCTCGTTGAGAGACGAGACAACTTAGTTTTGGCACAGTGACCTCCTTATTTTATTGTTGTTTGGGACACAATCAACACAATCCTGAGTTATTTTTTGTATTCAGTCTGTGTTTTGAGATATTTTAGTATTTCAGCTGTGCTAGTGATGCATTTTGCATCATATGATGCATTTTGCATCATCATGCTGCATCATATGATGCAAAATGCATCACTAGCACAGCTGAAATACTAAAATATCTTAAAACACAGATTGAACACAAAAAATTACTCAGGATTGTGTTGATCGTGCCCCAAACAACAATAAAATAAGATCTGGTTGTTCCAGAGGTGAACTTGTCCTTTAAGCTCCTCTCCTCCTGACTTATGAGTGTTCGGATCTCCTTCCTCGAGTCACCCAGTTTGAAAAGATATTGTGCCAGGGAGGGACCCCCATAAGCCATAAGAGAAGATGTTGTTGGATTTAATTTAGAACAGAATTCACTGGAGTTTAAAACCATGATCTGAATAGTTATTCTTATACGTTCTCTGATTGGGCTAACTTCTATCTGGTGAAATGATGGTTAGGACTGTCAAGATTATGACATTTTACATGGTTAATTGTGTTTTTGTTGTTGACAATTACATTTCTGTTTGGCTTGTAGGCTTTGAAGTTGCACACTGTAGATATATGGCACATAACCTAAATATACAAAGAAATTACTGACATATTTGACAACTTTATACTTAAAAAAGAACATTGATAGTGGAAATAGCCGATCTACAAGCTCACAACGCGTCGCATCGCACCACTATTTTTTACTTCCATACTTCAACATGGAAACGATTATGACGATTATGAAAAATAATCGCGTTTATGTCAAATAATTGCGATTAGACGATTATGTAATAATTGTGACAGCCCTAATGACGGTGACATTAAACTGTTCCTCATTTTGCCGGGGGTCCTAGTAGACCGACCGCACTCGGAGAACCACTGTTATATAGGGAACAAAGTGGTTTTCGACCCTGATAAACGACGCGTATCTGTGTGTGGAGTTGGATCAGCAGTGACTAGGTGTTCCTCTGCTTACATTCTTAGACAGGTTTCTCATGCTTTTCCTCTCTGTGACTCAGCCGCCTGTGCCAGAACTACCAGATAACTACAACCTCTGCTAAACGTGTGTCCACTGAAGCTTACACTGTGCACGCCCTCCATTATAAACATTTCAGTGTGGTGAGATATGCTTTACGAATTACGATTAGATTAGTCTTTTACACAGCAGTCAACGTATAGTTGGATGTTGTGCATGTGCATGTCAAACAGTTCCTATATGCATATTTCAATATATTTATTCTCACATCTGTCATGTCGATGTGTAAGGAAATTTACTCATCTACTGCTTATGACTAGTTTGACGAGTTATATTTATGTTTTTTTCTTTTCTTTTTTTTAAATGGTGCATGATCTGTGCATGGGCGTGCATGATCTGTGCACTATAAATTACATTACAAAGACGGCATATTCAAAATGGCAGTAGATGAGTTAATAGAAAAAAAAAGATAAGCAACTCATCTTTCTATTTCTCTGTTGCACCGTTAATACTGTAGCTAACGCATACTAACCCTATACGTACATACTGCAGTGCACTCTCTACTCAGTCAACACTCCTCGACCCAAACTAGAGTTTTAAGCCTGACTTGTGCTTAACAAGTCAGTTTTAAGCCTGACCTGGAAAATAACAGATCTACAAGCTCAACAACGGGATGCCATGTCCAATGGTATTTTCAGAATGCACAACTTGTGTCTGACCTTATTCCCGACCTTATTCACTCACTGGATATTGTTATTGGAGTTCATATGATGAAGATGATACTGATGATTGTGTGTGTTACTTCTTTGATTCTTTGTGCATTTCATATTTTTAACGCCCAAGGAGAAGATAAAACATCCGCACACTGTTTTTAAGCTCCAAAAACTCTACACTTACTGTAGGTCTTCATCAGCAAAAGTCATACTTGCCTGATGAAGACCTAATGGTCAAAACATTGTGCCATTCATAAAAAGTAAGTTTTGGAGCTTTAAAACCGTGTGCAGATGTTTTACCTTCTCCTTTATTCTCGCCTTGATGACTTGATGTCCAGCACCTGGCCTAAATACAGGCACAAGATCTGCACACAATATTTTTTAATGTTTACACATTTCTTCATCTGCCTGCGAGGCAGTAGCTGATGTTATTGTTGTTGAATCATAATCTCATATGGCGGCCATGCATGAATGATGGAGACAACAACAGCTTGATGCGTTCTTGCTCTCTGAGGTCAACCATGGCCCCGGATGTTTGTTTGAAATAGCGGGAATTCGAAAAAGGAACATCTTGTTCTTCCAATTCTCGTCACGAAAAAAAAAAACGATCGCGTAAAGAAAGCAATATGAAAGTTTCCCAAAATGCTGGACATGGGACAGGCACGTGCACACACAGACATCAAAGGGGGCTTGAGCCCCTGCCCTTTTATCCGTCTGGAAAAAAGTGCCCTCTCCAGACTATGAATGCAGATTTTACTATGGTGAAAGAAATGTAAATGTCCTCTTTCCATGCCATTTTAAGGCAGCATTCAAGAGAATTTGCCTCATCCAAACTCTCCTGGACTTGAATGCAGCATCTTATGCTGAGATAATTGCCCTCTCTGTGTAGAAATAAAGCATCGAAAATAGCCTACCTCCAAGCTGCGACGCGTTGTGAGCTTGGAGGTCTGCTATTTTCGAGATTTCCACCAAAAGGACCTTTTAGACATGTCAGCCCCTGCCTCTCTAACATTCTCTGCACGTCCCTGACATGGGAGTCGTTATGATGGTATATTTAAAGTCAGGGATTCACAGAAGAAGATCTCTTGGCAACGAAGTTGTCAACATAACAAAAATGAATAATGGCAAGGCTCATGCTCAAGAGATGACGTCGGCCTCTTTCTAGAATGTTTCCACATCATCTACTTAGGAGTACGCACGCACACACACACACACACACAGTCACACGCCTTGATCCTTTTCATATTCACAGCGTTACCTTTTGACATTTATTAATCAGGTATTATTACAAGTAAATCAACAGTGGAAAATAGTTTGAGAGAGCTACATCGATCGGCCACAATAACACACACAAACAAGGAAAGCATTCAAATCTCTATAGTCGACCTTCATGATGCCAAAGCTGTTTGGTTGTTTTTGCTAAACTAAAACTGGTGCGTCCGGAATAGGGTTTGGATCTTAGAGTCCAGTTCCTTACAGCAGTCCCAAAAGAGAGATTAGACGTTTCCTCAGGACCCAAACTAGTGAAAATAGCCGATCTACAAGATCGGCTATTTTCACCAAATGGACCCTTACAAGTCTGTAACTCTCGAGAGTATACAAATGGAACCAAATGGACCCATTTTGTTTCATTTGTGCACTCTCACAGGTCTGTAACTCTGTATAAAAGTGGACCTTGAATTATTATTATTTTTTACAACCACCGTTATTGAAATTGTAAGGCGGTCCCGGAAGCGGTTTCAAATGTGATGGAACCGGAATTCCGTTTCCTCAAAGTTTTCTGCATCCCAACCCTATAGTCCTGAATTCTTCTCATGTATGTCACAGTTCAATTGCACCACACTCCACCTCCCTTTCCCTTCCGCTCAGATGTAGAGCACTAAAGTGTACAGTAGACCTGTATAGTTTAATCACGTTAACAGTTCAAAGTGCTCATAGCAGCAGGTAAACCTTGTATGATGGGGACAACATTGATCTCTGGAATGATACTGATTATTTTGGAAATGTTTCACCCACGTGAAAATAGCCTTATCTGTGAGCTCACAAACAACACGTCGTGATGGCGAGCTTGTAGATCTGCTTTTTCCGCCGTGCAACACCAGCATACAATGTCTATAAATTAAGCATAATATTGTCTCTGTTAGGTGGAAACCTCACATGTCCCAAACTACTTTTCAGGATTCAAATTCAAAACAGAAAAAGTAGCACTTGTCTACCCTCATTGACCATACATGTATTTTAGATAGCATTTTTTACTCCAAGGTTCTTTATTGAAGAACCTTGGGTGCTTGGTCTACCTATGTTATTCTTAGATTACTATTACTGTGCATTTTATGTACATGTATTGATGTTGATTTATTGATGAATCACCTTGCCTATTTTAAGTCTCTCTGGATTAAGAGCGTCTGCTATAGACTCAATTGTAAATTGTAGCAGATCTACAAGCTCAAAACACAATCAGAGCTTGTGGATTTGCTACTTTTGACTATTTTGTGTGACAATTTTGTGTGATCAAGTATGGCGAACTTTTACAAAAAACAACCCGTTTCCACCCGATAGAGACAATATATAGACCTAGGCTAAACTCTTTTTCCAGGCTATTTCTCAGCTCACAACTACAGCTGAAAGGGAGTGTAACTAGATCTTCATAGCATCAAACTGGGAACCCATTCTTTAAAAAAAAAAAGGAAATAAATATTTTTCCCCCTTTGTTTTTGCCTCTTGTTTGTGTAGAAACAGGAACTGGCTCATCCCCTCATTATTCCTACTAACAACAACACATCTTTAGAGCAGTTGTGCTGTTGTGAGAGATTAGCACAGTGTCAACATAACTTACGCCGGGCGGTTACTTCCTGTACGTCCGCATTTAGACTCTTTCAGTCGCAGTTCTTGCCCAGTGTATAAGCTTGGGCTCCTTTGTGAAGATGTCCGCATTATAAAAGACAACAGGGTTCGTGTGTGGTTAACGCCAATGTTTGATCAGTGTGTCGTCCGATGCCATCGCAGAGAATGCGGTGGATGGCGGCAGTCAAGGGTGCCCGTTGTTGCCGTTGACATTTAAAAGGCGCTTTGTGATCATTAGGGGGGAAGGAGGGAGGGAGTGTTCAGTTCCTCTGATCGTCCAGTCAGGTATAAGCTCTACCGCCCTCTCCCCCCTCCATAAAGGAATAGTTCACCAACAACATGACTTATTTTCTATCAATTACACACCCCATGAAGCCTTGAATTCATGGAAATATTGCAGTCTTTGTCGCATTCCTGAGCCAATACTTTTGATGACTGGGTCATCGGTTCAGTGGTTCTCAACCTTTTCAGGCTGCGACCCCCAAAATAATAATATTTTAACCGGGGACCCCCCCACCCTGACGAGCACTAAGGGGGCTTTTCGACTGGCAAAGAACCGGTTCGGGTTCTTTCTTCCCGCCTATGGGATGTACCAGAGGCGAGCTTTTCTACCGAGAACCGAGTTTGTTCCGAACCGTAAAAGTTGGTTCGGAACGGTAACCACAAAATCCTTGGTTCCTCTGGTTCAATCTGGTGGAAACGCAAGCCGGTTTGCAAGAACGAACCATCGTTCCAAGAAAGTTGAACGGCACTGGTTCTTGAACCAAGGTTCTTTTGGTGAAAAGGCCCCTAAGAGTTGAGGCATTACATTTTGTTGCAAGGCGTTGTGAGCATGTAGATCGGCTATTTTCACAATTTCTGCCTCTAATATTTGACAATTTGTCAAATTGAACCACTGATATAGAGGACTCTTTGAGTCTCCTACATCAGTGGTTCTCAAGCTTTTCGGGCCGCGACCCACCCCCCCAAAAAAGTCTATGTGAACTGACGACCCCCCAGCCAGACAAGCATTTGAAATGTGTAGGAGTTGAGGCGTTCAATTATTGTTTGACTGTTCCAAAAATCTTCCATTAGTTCAAGGCTTCATGGGGCGTATAATCAATAGAAAATACATCCTCTTTTGGGTGTGAACTCCTCCTTTAATATTCTTCGTCATCATCGAAGTCCAGGGCGGCCATGTTGCTGTTGGGCAGGGCGTACATGGAGCGGCTCTTCTTCTTCCTGCTGGCGCTCCTGGCAGCAGCGTCCTGATTGGTGGAGAGGGACATGTAGGTGGCCAGGCTGTTCCGCACGCCGTAGCTCACCATGGAGTCCCTGTTGCCCGACGTGCCGGGACTCTCTGAGCCAATCAGCTGCTTGCTGCAGTGGTGGGCGGGGGAGAAGAGATGGCACGTCATGATTATTTATTAGAACATTTATGGAATAACTTTTAAGAATCGTCTTCTGTCATTGGTTGCAAAAGAGAGAGAAAAAAAGTGACACACTGTATGTCGTTGTTGTCGGGCAGAAACCTTCGTAAAATAATGAGCTACTACAGCGTCACACAAACATCAAAAGTAGCAGATCTACAAGCTCAAGAAGTTGTGTCAAAGTTCCAAGGTATTAGTATTTTCCCTAGCTTTTTATTCTTTTCCTTTGCCAGATTCATTCATATGCACGATTGTCCAGGGAATAAACTGTTTAGCAATCTCTTTAGCCAGTGGCTCTGAAGCCAGTTGCCACTTATGCCACCTAATTATTTTATTTTATAATTTTATTTCATAATACTTTTGGCTGATGACATCAGGTGTTCACTACATGCATCATCGTTCTCCAAACATTATCCAAATAATTAGTTAGGACAGTCTTGCCAAGTTATTATAAATAATTCTTAGGTTTGTTTTCACTAGTGTGGGCATCGTAAAGTAAAGTCATTTTGTTTCATCTGGCACTTGGTCTGTCATCGGCATTGCCCATCTATACTATAATTTTGCGAATGTCTGTCTGAGTGAGTGAGTGTCTGTCTGTATGAAACAGCGTTTCTCCTCGGTGGCTGGAGCAATTGATCTGAAATCGCATCACCATCAGCATATGAACACACCTGACATAACTGTGAAGCCCGTTTGTCACTTTCACAAATCGTATGCTGTATAATAGCATTTTTATGGTGTATCTATATCTATTTAGCCTACAGTACCTTTTGTGACCACACATGTTAAGGGAGGGGCGCTGTTGTTCCATTAAACGAAACGGGTATTTCTTACATTGATGCTCCTACATATTATCATGCAAGCACCAGTTAAAGTTACTTTCCATCCCTCATATACTGTATGCACAGTGCACATCCCATAACCCACACACTGCACATCATTTTGGAGCTCATATCTTTGAACGGGTAAGGGCTAGTTATACTTAAAGCTGCACACTATGTAACCAGGAGTTGAACCCGGTTTCCTGAGCAAGTGCTGACATTTTTACAATTGAGCTAATAGATCTGGCTGCTTAATGAGAGGATAAATGAATGAATCTTGACCATCAGGTCAACAGATCCTGTGTCTATATATTATATATATAATATATATTTATTATTATTATAATGAGTTTACCTGTCTACGTTCTTCCAGTCAAAGTTGCGGCGCATGGTGACCGGCGGGGTGTGGAGGGTGGAGTGGAGCGTAGGGAAGGTTCCTGACAGACAGGGTGAGGTGAGGACACAGCACAGGCCATCTGCTGCATCTGAACCACGAGGAAGAGGAGAGAGAGGGGAAGTGAGATGTTGTGTTACACAGGCGCGCACACGCACACGTTTGTATCATAATACTTGTGAGGACCTCAACATTTTAGCACAGCTGAAAAGTAGCCGAAGAATAGCTGAGCAATAGCATACAAAAATGGCTGATCTACAAGCTCACAACACGTCGCGCTGCGACGTGTTGCGTGTTTTTCGTGGTGTGTGACATCACAACTAAGTTTAAATTAGGAAAAACTCTGGCCATAAACCTGACCTCTAAATGTCTAACCCTAACCACAGCCTCTTTTTCTAATAGTAAACCTGTCTTAAAAAAATCTTTTTTAAACATAAAACCTCCATTTCTCTTGCTAGGCCCAGGGACATTTCTCAAATTCTACTACTTGTGGGAATATTGGGTCCTCACAAGTGTAGCGATAGACACACACGCACACTTGCACACACACACTTGCACACACACACACACACACACACACACACACACACACACACACACACACACACACACACACACACACACACACACACACACACACACACACTACCAGTAAACAACATGATATAGCTGGCTGCATACTCCCTCAACAACAGGGCTAGAAAGAAAAAGTGAAAGTACAGTATGATAAATAATCCTTATCGCACTAGTGTACACACACACACACACACACACACACACACACACAATCAAAGCAAAATCCTATCTCTCATTCACAGCTGTGTGTTCCAAAGATAATCATTCCATCTGTGTTGCGGATGAACTACTATTTATAGCAAACATACTGTATATGAACAAGTTCTCAGTCGCCACCACTGATTTCAGTCATTTGGCTTCCATAGAAGCCAGCAGCATATGTCTTCTGTGGAAGCTTGTCGTGCAGTTCAATTCAAAGGAGCTTTATTATGAGAAAATATAATGTTTACATTGCCAAAGCAAGTGTCTACTCGGGGCTCTACTCTACGCTTTCTTTTATCATAACAGTTCACAAATCTTGCTGCACCCAAAAAAGCACACCAAAAAAGCAAACGTGTTGCGCCGCAACCCTTTCTGGGCTTGTAGATATGCGTGTCGGAACAATGACACGCACCTGGCAACATGTTTCACTCATGATAATTGACTTTGCTTTATTCCATGCACGTATTTGAGCAGCGCTCCCTGTGCAAATGCCTCCTATGCTGGGGGATGATTGAACCTCCCGTCCTCCCAGTCACGACTGCAGGCTAAAGGTCAATTTATCCAGAAAGAGCGAATACACTTCCCGGGAATTGTATTCGCTGTCCCTCAATTTATCGTCGCTGTCGGGTGGAAACCTCACATGTCCATCTGTTACTTTTCAGGATTGAAATTCAAAAATACCCCCAAAAAGCAGATTAATTGCGACCGTTAGGTCACAGACCAGAACATTGGCAGATGCCAGCTCCATGTGTGATTTCATAGTATGGTTTACATAGAAGTCAGTCAATTGTCTTTCACATATTAAAATATATTTTATGCATTTATTCCTTAAATATCTTTCATCACAATTGGGTTTGTGGGGAGGGGGGGCTAAGCCTTCACCAGGGGGTGCTAAAGTCGCCGTCGCCCCCCCTGGAGCCGCCCCTGTTCGTGTGTCAAAAATGTCTAAATGACTCGTCGCAAAAACGAAAGTGAGGTCAAATTGACAGAAAGAGTGTGTACCGATCGTACCTCAGGATTAGTTTTTTTTTGTAGCAGGCAACTCCATAAAATGTTTTTTAGTCAGGAAGACCAAAGTGAAGCTCTGTTAACCGCAGAGGTGCACGAAACAAAATGTATTTCCTTGTTTACATTTACTGGCAACGCTGTCGGCCCGTTGCAGACTGTATGAATGCTCAAAACTCTGAAAGATGTGAGAAAAAAATAAACATTTTAAGTTGGATTCAGATTCTTGGGGTCACAATTTGACTACTAGGGCTATTTTAATTCAAAATAGTTATATTGTTGTCATCTTGGTTGACTTTAACTCATTCCCTGCCAGGCCCGATAGTCCCGAGATTATTCCAATGTCTTTCCCCGCCAGGCCCGATAGTCCCGAGAATTAAAAAAAAAAAAAAAAAAAAAAAGAAAAAAATTCAAAAAATTTTGACCCCCAAAAATGGAGTAGGCATGATAGCAATCGCGAAATTGCATGTTTAACCCCCATAGCAACCCCATCTTTCAAGCATGGCAGCCATTTTGGCAGCCATCTTTGTTAAACATAGAGGCTGTTATCTCATGAATGCCTGAACGGATTTCCATTCGGATTTTTTTGTTTGAAAGCTGTGAGCAATGTGGACACACGTGGTGCATTATCTAGGCATGGGTGTGCATGATCCGTGCACACCCAATTACATGGAAGTCTATGGAGACGAATGGCAGGTGGGAGTACGGAGGTATGTTAAAATGGCGGTCAATGTGTTATTGTGTTAACAACCAAGTGAAGCCTATTTATTCCCAACAGCTAAAACAGATAATAAATAAAATAATATTAGCGTTGACTGTATATTTTAGATTATATGTACAGTAGTTCTATTTGATGCAGAAGCACAACATATACAGTAATTGCCTTGATAACATTAACGAGTGTTAACGAGCGTAGCTGGACACACACACCTCCCCTCTGCTGCTCTGCTGTGCTGAACTGAAAGTGAGTGAAGTTAGTTTTGTTTGTCTCCCTAAAGCCCTTGAATTATGATTGAAGACATAATAATGTTTACCGTGATTATGGTAAGCTCACCATACAGTAAGAACTAGGATTTTTTTTATAGATTTTTGGAGCCAAAATAGTAAAAAGGCAAAGAAGTTTAGGGATGGCACAGACGAAAATAGGGCCCTATGACTAAAAGTTAACTAAATCTAAATTTCCTGTAAACATCAACACTGCTCTGGATAAGAGAGTGAGCGTCTGCTAGATGTGGTTGAAGCAACAGATAAGAACTCAACTCTATTTTTAAGTACATAAAGTATTGGTGTTTTTTTTTAAAGACTTCTGCAGCACTTTCTGCTGCATTTGACAAAATCCACCAGTAAACAACATGACTTTGTTTACTGGTAGTTGCAAAATACATCCTCACTCTAAACATGCAAACCCTCCAAGCAAGGGAGAAAAGAAATAAAGCCTAAAACTGAAGATTATAATTATCCTTATCACAAAGTGCACATCAGTGTTCACAATCAAAGTCAAAATTATCTCGTTTCCACAAAAATATCCTCTCTGAGGCAGAAGTGTGTGTTTACGCTGTAGAATTTACTCTGTGTGTGTGTGTGTGTGTGTGTGTGTGTGTGTGTGTGTGTGTGTGTGTGTGTGTGTGTGTGTGTGTGTGTGCGTGTGCGTGCGTGCGCGTGCGCATACTGTAACACTCACCAGAGTAATGGTTGACCAGATCTTCCAGGCACTGGAAGGTGAGGCGAGGGGAGATGTAGTACCAGCTGTTGTCCAGTCTGAAGATGCGATAGTGCTTTATCTTTCTGTGTTTCACTGACAGTGAATACACTCCTGTGGACGCATGACATTATGATCCATTATAGCGCTGTTAATGCATGATGATATATGCTGTGCTTCATTATTTATAACACACTATGAATGCATGATTAATATCTTCTTTTATGTTTTGTGTCCACTTTGTTACTTTTCAGGATTCAAATTAAATAGCATCAAAAGACCTGCTACTTTTGATGCTTTAATGTGACACTGTTGTGTGATAAAGTATAGGGCGTTAATTTGCGAGAGAATGCAAAAGGTTAGATATGGAGACAGTAACAATATTACTTCATTATTATAACACTCCTGTGAATGTATGCTGTCAGGAAATGGAACGTGCCGTAAGGTATGCCACACACACACTAAGGTGTTACAGTAAAAACTAGTGGTTTCCCTTAATTTTCCATGTACAAAGTGTTATATTCTGCCGAGAACACGACTAGAATAATCATTGTCATAGATCTGAAAGATCCGCCCACTATTCCAATGTTTACTCAAGAACACATTGGAATAGTGTAACTCCCAAAGCCATGCTTTGAGTTGAACCACGTTTTGGCCTCTGAATAAGTCCTGATGATGGCTTAGCAACATCTGAGGTGGTTTAAAGTACAGCCCTGATCTACGCTGATGTGTATTTGTGTTGACACCTCGACAAACACACGTTAGTATTACTGGCATCTATTTTAAGATTTTTCTGAGAAACATTCAGACAAAGACTTAGGCAAAGACTAAGACATGAGCCCTATTTGATACTTAGTTGTACATCGGTGTTCGTAGATACATTTTCTGAAATTTGTGAAAATGTATGCTTTGGCAAGAAGTATCATATGACATGTTGCTCAACAGAAATGACATATTATTGTCCAACAATTAAAAAAACCCACATACACAATTACACATACACGTAAACCCTATCGTTGGCTGGGGTCCCCCAGGGCTCTATGCTTGATCCGTAACATGACATTTTGCCATTCTAACAAGCTCACGGTTAATGTTGAGAGCCCAGTGGCCGTTCGCCTGCCATGGTCCACGTGCATTTTCAGAGCATGTTTATCTTTATGATCAGTCAATCGATTGTGAGTGAATAAATGTTATAAATGTTATATTATTATTTCATGTGGTGTTCATGAGGTTCAGAATAGGGATGCTAGGGGGTCTCATGGGGGGTTAAACCCACCTCTCTCGGAGGTGCTCTCTCGCACCATGAAGGATCCCACCCTGTTTCCTGGTAACAGCAACAGCTCCTCTGCCTTCTGTCTGATCACCCCCTCAAACAGCCACCTGCAACACCACAAAACTATGGTTACTTTTATGTCCAACACTGTTAGTTTCACTTTTCTGTGACACTGTTGTATGATGACTTAGTATTATATCGTCGTTGTCGAGCGGAAACCTCGTATCTCCAAGTATATGTTTTTCGCAAAGTAAAGCCCTGCTTCATCATATAAGGCAGTCGCACAAAAGTAGTGAAAACAGCAGGTCTACAAGCACACAACGCCTTGCGGTGCGAGGCGTTGTGTGCTTGTAGATCGGCTGTTTTTACTAGTTTGAATCATTTTTTTTTAATCATTTCTGATAAATACAAAACAAACGGTTTCCACCCGGCAACGACGATATAAGACATTTACAGATAAGTTGAACTCGTGGAGAGCATTATATTGCAATAAATTGCTATATCATTTAGATAATTTCACTGACACTGCCAGTGTTTCTGCTCGACCGAGACGCTATGAAAGTCACGTTTCAGAGGGATCATGTGCTGTTGAGATCAGATGATGCAGCTGTTCTAAATCTGATCTGCTTAAATTGAATTCATGTCAGGTCTGAAGAAGTAGCACAGCTATCAGCACTGATAACATACTGTAAAACCACTGTATTTGTTTGAATCTCAATGCAGATTACTTTCGAAAAAAGATTTTCCCAGAAAGAGAGAAAAAGCAACTACTTTTTTCAGCAGTCGTACTAGTAGTCGAGTTGAGTTGTACTCATACAGTAGGCCTAATAGCAATGGTACTAATAGTACATGGTCATTTTATACTGTGTAATAACAACAGCTTACATCTAAAGCTAAAAAGAAACACCCAGAAAATTCTGAATAGTTGCTGAGTTGTGGCTGTGGACACACATAACAGATAACAACTCAAATCAATTCCAAATGTATCTGTCCAGTAGTGCACAGTCAGTCATGTAAAGTTAATAGTATGGTGTATTAGCAGCAACTGAAGCAAATTAAAAGCTTGCTCTATAATATGAGCTCTCTATAATAAACCGTAAAATAGAGGGTAGAGCATCTATATGTATCTATGTACAGTGTGACCAGCTCGGTCAAGGCAGATGGTCTGCCCACCCTACAGTCTGGTTCTGCTCAAGGTTTAGTCCCATTAAAGGGGAGTTTTCCCTTGGTACTGTCGCCAAGTGCTTGCTGGGTGGGAAATGTTGGGTCTCTGCTTTATAAGTGTAATAGATTTAGCTGTGTTGCTCATTCCATGTTTGCACGATCCTTACAAGTTATACCTCGTTTTAAAGATGACTAATCAACAATAACAACAATATAAAATATAATACCTCTTGGTATTATTGAAGGGGGGAAGTAATCAAACTTTTTAGATCGATAGATAATGTCAGTTGTCATAGCAGTACCGTCGCATGAAATACAGGACAGGTAGTGAGAAAAGAGATACAATACAACTTCAACAAGATTGAAATAATAATAATTCATAATAATTAAGGTTGTAACAGATACAAATAAGGTACCAAAATTCAAAAGGAAAACAAAACAAAAACCAAGTTGTCTTGAGACAACCTGATTTGGTACTCTAATAAAACATGAATTATTATATGAATATAAGCTTGGCTAAGCCTAAGACATGAAATAGAAAATGGATAAAGGAAATGAAATCAAGGAGAGGAAGTGCAGTCAGTGTGGGAATGAATGAAATAATGATGACTTTGTTTACCCGTGATAGACTAGCTACATGGCTGTGGGGTTCTGGGGGATGTAGTTCTTACCCGTGATAGACTTTAGCTACATGGCTGTGGGGTTCTGGGGGATGTAGTTCTTACCCGTGATAGACTTTAGCTACATGGCTGTGGGGTTCTGGGGGATGTAGTTCTTACCCGTGATAGACTTTAGCTACATGGCTGTGGGGTTCTGGGGGATGTAGTTCTTACCCGTGATAGACTTTAGCTACATGGCTGTGGGGTTCTGGGGGATGTAGTTCTTACCCGTGATAGACTTTAGCTACATGGCTGTGGTATTCTGGGGGATGTAGTTCTTACCCGTGATAGACTTTAGCTACATGGCTGTGGGGTTCTGGGGGATGTAGTTCTTACCCGTGATAGACTTTAGCTACATGGCTGTGGTATTCTGGGGGATGTAGTTCTTACCCGTGATAGACTTTAGCTACATGGCTGTGGGGTTCTGGGGGATGTAGTTCTTACCCGTGATAGACTTTAGCTACATGGCTGTGGTATTCTGGGGGATGTAGTTCTTACCCGTGATAGACTTTAGCTACATGGCTGTGGGGTTCTGGGGGATGTAGTTCTTACCCGTGATAGACTTTAGCTACATGGCTGTGGGGGATGTAGTCCTCCTTTCCTGTTGCATTGGATTGCACCCTCCACCAGCGAGCCTCCCTGACAACACACACAACCACAAACACAACGTCAACCACCCAGCTGTCCTCTGACTGTAAAACTTCTCTATTTGTGTGTGTGTGTGTGTGTGTGTGTGTGTGTGTGTGTGTGTGTGTGTGTGTGTGTGTGTGTGTGTGTGTGTGTGTGTGTGTGTGTGTGTGTGTGTGTGTGTGTGTGTGTGTGTGTGTGTGTGTGTGTGTGTGTGCGCTCGCTGGGGGTCCCAGATGATGAAGGACTTTTAAGACCTTTTTAAAACATTAAATAAAATTACTGCATCAAAAGTAATCAACACACAAACAGAAACATTTTGAAAATAGCAGATCTACAAGCTCACAACACCTATCTGTAGAATGGAGTCAAACTAAATTGAATTCCCCAACTCCTACATTCCTACAAGTGCTTATCAGGGTGGGGGTCTCCCAGTTCAAATATGATTATTTTGGCGGGGCCAAAATAATCAGTTGCAGCCTGAAAAGGTTGAGAACCACTGCTCTATACGACACCCAAACTCAAGAGTGTTTAATTACTTATCCAATATCAATGTCAAATAGAAGTTCCCTGTTTTGTTGAATGGATGAATGGTGATTTGTAAAGCTCAGACCAAAAGCTTTGGTTTAACTTAACTTTTTTGTGAAGTTCTTTGCTAGACATGGTTTCAACCACATAAGCCCAGTCTATACTTGGTTGCGCGACGGATAGCGAAAATAGACCGTCCAAAAGGTCACAAAGACAATTGACAATACACTATTTCAGAGTTTTGCCCATAATGACACAATAAGTACACCATGCAGCAGTTGAAAGTGGTGAAATATGTTGTACAAGGCATTCTATTTTGACTGGACAACAGAGCACAGTCTAGTAATGTAATGATTGATTACTGTAGTTCAACCTTTGCTGGATCAGGGCCCACCCATCTGACCACTGGACACAGCTGTTAAGTGTTCAGATGAGTTGGCTGTGTGCATTTTTAGAGCATGTTGGTTTTAGTTTATAGTGTGTATATGTGTACAGACAATGTCAAAATAGCATTTTTTAAAACCTATTGCACTCCGCTTTATACAGCCCACTGGTGCGGGTACAGCAATGCAAAGATGAAAAAAACTCAGGTGGCATATAATGATGCTTTTCGAATATTGGACTCACTGTGAGATGACGCTGAGCTTCTCTCCTATCTTGAAGATGGGTTCACTGACATCAGAGCATGGGTAGTCCTGGATGACCATCAGCACGTCACTGTCTGAACAACAATGACCACGATGACAAGCAGGAGGTTAGGAGCAGCACGTTAGATTTATGATTATTAATGCGTTCAACCCAAATGATTTACAGTAATCAAGGTAAACACAAGGTAATAGGCCTACATCAGATGCTTAGAGATGGTGTTGTGCCTCTGTGATCTAGGATCACAGGTAAACCAAGAACCTAGCACCAGTCTATTCTAAACATTATAACATCAAAAATATTAATAATCTGTACATTGAAACGATACAAACTACAGGATGCCAGGTCAACAAATGGACCTGGCATGATGGCATCTTGTCTTAATCACAACATCTAAATGACATCTACACGCTTCTAGTAATTCGACTGCTCTTACTCTGACTTCCTCTCTCTCTCTTGTTATGAAAACTACAGAAGATGGGGGGTCTCGCCGACTTCTTTACACATGTAAACCTGCGCTGTGACAATAGAGCTGATTATTCTGTGATGTGTGGCTGTCTGTGTAGGTCAACCCATTCTCACCCCCTTTGCTTCACCCTCCCGACGCCGTGTCTTTCTTTCCTTTTGGGAGTGACTATTGCGTCTAGGGTGCGACGGAGACGGAGAGTTTTCGGACGAGACAGAGTCTTAGTACGCATGCGCCGACATGTGTTTACTGGAATATTTTTCACTGACGGCCGTCACGGGGAATCGAACCCCGGTCCCTGGATTTGTATTTCCACGCTCTACCGACTGAGCTAACCAGAGTGACTGGGAAGTTACTTTTTTTTTGTGCTTTTACCTTTGACAAAACGTGGAATGCTAACGTAGTCCCTTCTTTGAGCCACATTCGGAGGCGGAAGCAGTCCCCTGGTCAAGATTTACTATTCTGTCCATAACGGCACGTAATTCGGTAACGCGGCTGAGTCGGCTCATGCGGCGTTCCCACCGCTCGTCGCGGCAACTCGGCTCGCTATCGCTCGCCTCGGTGGCGACTCACGGGGGTCATCGCCGCCTGAGACGGCGCCGCTCCGTCGTTTATAGTGGCGTGAACGGTAGCGACGGGTGGCTGGTAAACCAAGAAGCCTTCAGAGCGGTATCGAATCCCGCATCAGGAACTACTTTTTTTTCTTTCTTCTTAGACCACCCAATGCGTCTGTCCCTTGAGACATTAGGCAATCCGTCCGCGTCTATGGTGAGAAGCATTCGGTATTTAAGATCGCGTCAGTTGTATGACGCAATAGGGGTGAGAACCTGTTGTGTAGGTGTGTGTCCAGAGATAATCTTGCAGCCGCTGCACTGATCGGCGCCAAATATCTTTTGCACCTGCCAGCATGCCACAGATTCTTTTTTTTGTGAAGCACTTTGTGTTTACATTGTGAATGTGCTATATCAGTGGTTCTCAAAGTGGATTCCAGGGAATCTGTGGGTTCCTTTAGGGGGCTCTGAATTGACCCATACAAGTCTGTAACTCTGACAGTGTACAAATGGAACCAAATGAACCCTAGCGGGTTCATTTGGTTCCATGTGTACACTGTCAGAGTTAAGGGGAAACCTTGAAATTTGCAAGTTTGAGAAACACTGTGCTATATAAAATGAAAATGATTGACATGGCTCTGGTACTGTATGTATGAAAGCATCATTGGTTGCAGTAACTTTCCGTACTTTCGCAGGCAGGCTGTGAACAGAAGTCATCATGAGCTCACGCGTAAATAAAAGAAGAAGAAGACCCTTACCTTTAATTAGTGTATTGTCAATGCGTGTGTTGGCGTTGGTGTTCCCTCTGTTGCTGGAGGTTTTGATCACGTTCTGCATCACGTTCCCCATCCTCAGCAGGGACCCAGATCACTGGCCTGAAGACATATATGTACAGGCTTTACCTCTCAAGTCACAGACATAAAAACACACATCGTCTAGAAGCCACACGGCAGAATGTTCTAGTCTGGGTGTTGTTTTGACACTTCTCTCTTTCCAGCAACGCTGATGAAGTTCAGTTTTTGCAACTTCCTATTTGCGGACCAGTGTCACTATCTCTACCAGGACACCCGCGGTCAAAAGGGGAAGCTGAAACTTCGATGGTATCGCACCTCAATTTTCCACTTCAGCTGCTCTCTCTCTCTCTCTCTCTCTCTCTCTCTCTCTCTCTCTCTCTCTCTCTCTCTAGTGACAAGTAATAACTAGTAACTGATCAAGAGCGGGCTCTTATCTCTTATCAAAACAAGTGAACAAAGATCATTGTTCCTGTATTGCCCTCTCCTTTCTCCCTGAAGGGTTTTAATGAAGTCATATACTGTGTTAGGCTTTACAAGTTTGAAAACTTGCATCATAGACAGATACATGTCTAAATGTATAGATAGAAAAACAGATTTCAAGCATGCTTATTAAAATATCCTCTAATCTGTATTCACATCTATCAAGTTAAGAACACTCAAGACAGCATCAACTACCCCATCCTTCAGTATACACTTGATTGAGAAACGAGTCGATACAATACAATATCATTATTAAACACATAATGTGAGCACCCTACTACAGAACTACTGTACCTGTAAGCTGGTCGTACATGGAGCTTGGTTCCAGCACTAACAACAACATCAACGTCAAGCTCGGCGACAGAACCTTTGCCCCGACGTTGAAGTAGTGGACATGCAGCTGATGCTGTTGCGGGTGTCACAGTTCCTCTGAGCTGTCATGTCTGCTGTGTGGTCCTTATAGATACACGCACAGCCTCCAGAATTGTGCAAGTTTTTCACACCACAGCTGGCTGCTATACTGACCTGCTGGCACACAGTGCGGTGTGACAGCTTCTGCATGCATGCTCACTTCC
The DNA here is from genome assembly GCF_963921795.1 of Nannobrachium achirus. Lineage (NCBI taxonomy): Eukaryota > Metazoa > Chordata > Actinopteri > Myctophiformes > Myctophidae > Nannobrachium > Nannobrachium achirus. The sequence continues at coordinate 50,070,806 of NC_137819.1, read as the reverse complement.
TGTCTTGAAATGAGGAAGAGGGACAGTAGGGTAGAGACTGTGTGACATCCACTGCAAGTAAACAAGCCTGACAGTTCAGGCATAGCAGTTGGAGGCAGAATATTATTATTATTATTCAGACAGACTCTCAAGAGTTTAGTTATTTCTTACTAAGTACTTAATGTGGCATGTTTCCCTTGTCAGCAGTCATTATTCATCATGCTGTCTGTTTGTACAGGCTGGATCGTATTATGTCAAAACAAATGTCCATTTTTGGATAACGTCGGGTGGAAACCTCATTATGTCCAAAAATCATACTTTTCAAGATTCAAATGTAGAAATAGCAAAAGTACCAGATGTACATCTACATGTGCTACTAGATCTAGATCTAGTAGCTGCGTTTCGAGCTTGTATTTCTGCTACCTTTGACACTTTTGTGTGACGCTGTAATATGATCAAGTAGTATTTACGAGAAAAAAAAAACACAAAAGAATATGGAGATAAGAGGTTTCTGCCCGACAGCAACGATAACCTTCCATGCAAGGCTGTAACACAGCCTAGAAACCAGGCCCAAAAAACCCTGGACTGTTTTGTTGTCTTTTTTGCACAGAAAAGGCCAATATGGGTCAGCGGCGTCTATAAATGTCACAAAAGCGCAGAAGTCTTTCACAGAAGGAATGCAAGGGAACGTTCTTAGAGTGGTTTTAAGTATGAGAAACTCTGTCCTCCACACTCTAATTACTGACCATGTAAAGCCATAGCATTCAAACCATGTGTGCTCTAAAAGAACCCTGGCTGAAGAAGTTTTTTTTTTTTTGTGCAGACTGCAGACAGAATCAAAGACAAATTTGACACAAATCTTGTACAAAGGATGGATTACTGATCTGCTGTCACAGTAGGCTTTACATACATTGCACCAGTGATTCACAAACCTTTTTCCGTTTCAAGAACCCCAAGTTTGATACAGTATGCATTAGACGTTTCCAATTACAATTCTACAATTTAGGCATTTTGCGGACGCTCTTAATCCGGAGCGATTTACAGTAAGCAAGGTAAACACAAGATTAGGCCACAGAGCCCCACTTAATATTTTGTATCCCTGGAACTCCAGTGTGTAATATCTGTTTTATTTTTGAGAGTGTACAAATGGAACCAAAGGAACCCGGGTCCCTTTGTTACAGACCCAAAGAACAAAGGGGGTTTCCATTGTGTCTCAAGCCAGGTTCAGGCTGGTCTGGTGCATCTCAGGAACAGGACATATACAGCAGGTAGAATAAAGCCTCTACCATAGTGGAGCGGCATAGCTCAGGGGTAGAGAAACCGTTATTAGAGCACGAAGGGTTCCCGAAGGGTTCCCAGTTCGAATCCGGGCTCCCCCTGAGTTAATGTCGAAGGGTCCTTGGGCAAGACTCTGAACCCCACATTGCTCCCGGTGAGCAGGTTGGTGCCTTGCATGGTTTCCTCCGCCACCGGTCTATGAATGTGTGCGTGAATGGGTGAATGTAATGCACAATCTCTGTAAAGCGCTTTGGATAAAAGCGCTATATAAATGCACCATTTACCATTTACCATTTTACCTGACCAAGATGGAGTAAACATCCAAACATTGTCACTTTCATCCTTGCACCCTATTAATAAAAGAAATGGCTCTCAACTGTCCGAGTTGCTCCAGTATCTTCTACAGTACATACATTCAGTGGCCTTGTGGTTAGAGTGCCCGGCCTGAGACTTGGAGGTGATCCCCGGCCGGGTCATACCAAAGACTCTGAAAAATGGGACTCAGTGGCTCCTGCACTCAACATCAAGGGTTGGATTGGGGTTAAGTATGACCCCTGCGACATACTAGCGTCATGTCCAGGGGGTGTACTTGTACATCAAGCTGCCTCACACTACAGAAACAGGAGATACAGTAGGCTCTTGCCCTATTGGCCTCATGGCCTTGCTATGGCTTACTTACTTACTACTTACTTACCCTCTAAGGGTTCATTTGGTTCATAACAATCAATCATTTAGCTGAGGGAACCCTCAGGAAGCCCCTTGAGAAGCACTGCATTACACACAAGCAGTTGGGTCCGGATAATAAGAAAAGTAGCCTGCTTTTCTTATGAACCAGGATACAGAAACAAGTGGCATGGCTTTTCTTATTAACCAGCATACAGGAGAAAGTGGCATGGCTTTTCTTATTAATCAGCATACAGGAGAAAGAGCCGAGGCATGGCTTTTCTTATTAACCAGCATACAGGAGAAAGAGGCATGGCTTTTCTTATTAACCAGCATACAGGAGTAAGAGTCGAGGCATGGCTTTTCTTATTAACCAGCATACAGGAGAAAGAGACATGGCTTTTCTTATTATCTAGGATACAGAAGAAAGTGGCATGGCTTTTTACATTAGTTGTATTTGTCGCTTTATCAGACAGGAAGCCCGAATTTGGCACCTTTCATGTGTGGTCTGACAAAAAAAGTTATTTTTAACTTCCGTGGTTCTTACTTCTTGGTATGACTACTAACGTAAGAACAAGTGCAAAACCCTTGTCCGTACATATTGTACACATACACACCCACACACACACACACACACACACATTACCTGGTCTGCCCCGAAACGCCCCGTATGTGTTGTATTTACTGGAAAACAATGCATGCAGTCTTTCTTTAAGCAACAGTCACATCCTGTCCTAGTATAATGTGAATAGGGGAAGGGAATCAATGTTTTTGTGTCACTTACTTTCTTACTTAGGCCTTTAAATTCCCTTTGGAACATAGGCCATAGTTGAAACTCCTCCATCCTCTCTGGTCTCTCTGTGCCCTCCGATCCAGTTGTTGCCATGACAGTCCCTGTGCCTTCATCTCCTGTTCAGTGCTTCTCCAGGTGGCTCTAGAGTCTAAAGTTAAACCTTCCTCTCTTCCTCTTGCCTTGTAGGTTTTTGTTTCAAGGACACCCAAATTGATATGTATTTGGCTGCGGACCCCCCATCTGAACATGTTTTGTTCCAATGACCCCCAGAAGAGATGATTTGTGTAAAAAAAAATAGCAGATGTACCGGTACAAGCTCGCAGCTTGCATATCTCCTTATACTGGCTGTATTAACACAATACCCCCTGGTACACGAAAAAATCTTAATTTAATATAATCGGTCTCCAAACTCAGTGCTGATACCTGTGTTGTTTGCTTCTACAAAGACAATGGTGGACTCTGGCCACTCCCCCAACATGGACACAGGGAGAGTCAGGCAACCTTAATTGACTTTCCAAAATGTGAAAAAAGGAAAATGGTCTTTGACGAAAATAGGCCGTCTACAAGCCCACAACGCGTCACACAAGTTCAACATGAAGCGTTGTGGCCACAAACGAGTTGTGTGCAGACTGTGCACAATGCGTCACGTTGAGATGTGTTAATGCGTTGTGAGTGACGCGTTGTGGGCTTGGCTGGGGTTCAAGTGGTTAATGCTTTTGGGTTTAGAGAGAGAGAGAGAGAGAGAGAGAGAGATAGAGAGAGAGAGAGAGAGAGAAAAAATGCCAGTGTCAACAGAGGGGAAAGATAAGTTGATCTCTCTCTATTTCTTTGTCTCTCCTTGTCCCCTGGTTCCATCTCTCTCTCTCTCCTGTGTGGTCACTGATGGACTGGGTCCTGCAGTGCTGTATTTTATTAGGACAAATAGAATTCCTCTGCATGTTTACAGAACACATGCCTCTGGCTGATCTCTCTGCTTCCTCTCTGCATGCAGATCAGAAACCACAGCCAGTCCAGACAGACAGACAGACAGACAGACCTGCCTGAAAGGCCTTAGGGCTGTATCTAAAGAGCAGCCAACTAACTGCTGCTGCTTCTAATCTCAACAACAGACTCCAATCTAATCTCCTCTCTCTCTGTTATCTGATACTGAGCAGCCCGTCTGTCAGCACCGGACCGCTGAACAGATGAATTAGCCACTCCAATCAGCCAACCGTGACTGTTCACTTCATTGCGGCTCGAATGGAAGGAAAACTGACACCAGACCAGCTACGCCCGCATCTTTCTCTTATAGAGAGGCCTGTGGGCTGTAGCAGTAATCTGTGCTCAGCAGGGGCGCTAAAGTAACTTCGGTACATTTACTCAAGTTACTGTACGTTTTTGCTTGATTGAATACTTTATTAGACAGTAATGTAAACAGCTGTCACACATATAACACAATAATGTCCTGGGGACTTTTCCATTGTGGTCCTATTCAATTCATCAACATACCGGTAGCATAAAATAATTACTCAATAATAAATGTCATCAACAAATCCAAAACAAAGGGAAATTCAGTGGCAGTGAATGAAACCTCCTTTCGATGGGAATTGAATTTAACTCTCCTTGTGGTCTCCTGATTGATGTTTTTTTTTTTTTTTTTTACGCCAATTTTGAAGGAAACTATGCATTTGTGCATCCTTTAATGGATGGTGTCAGGGCATTCCACATTTTGCTGGCAGAGCAGCAGAAATTTTCCCATGTTTGTTCTAAATTTGGATGTTACCAGATTGTGGTCGTACGCCTTGCCGAGCCATGAGGCCCATAGGGCCCTATGTTTCCCTATGTTTCTGTAGCGATCCAACCCTTGATGCTGAGTGCCAAGCAGGGAGGCATTGGTTCCCATTTTAAGAATAGTCTTTGGTATGACCCGGCTGGGGAATCGTACCCTGACCTCCCAATCTCAGGCTTACAAGCTCACAAAGTGTAGCAATACAATGCAACTCGCGTTGGGAGTAGATCTGCTATTTTTGAAAGATTTGGCCCAATTCTAAAATGGGCCGCTCTGTCAGTAAGTATAGTAGTATATTCTGATGGCAAAACTTTTGTACTTTTACTCAAGTAAAATTTGGAACACAGACCTTTTATTTACATTTTACTACAGAGCAGCCTATTTTGTGTTTATATAAATATAAAAGTAAGTAAGTAAGTAAAATTTCACTTGAGCCAAAAATCAGAGTATTTCATCTACCACTGGTGCTCAGTGCATGGTAGGCATTCGTGTGAACTTCTTCTTTGATCCTATATTTTATCATGGGGTGCCGTGAAGCAGGTGTGTGACCCTGCGTGTGCCCACAAAGATGTAGTTGCATGTGTTCCATTTCTCTGTAGAGCCTGCATGTAGTTGCATGTGTTCCATTTCTCTGCGGCTCATAAAAGGCCTTAAAGGTTTGATTCCTGGCAAACATCAGTGTTGGTGCTGCTAGGATAGGATTCATCTGTTATCACATCTGCTGCTATTTAACTGCCTCATCCTACTGCCTTCTCTCTCTCGATCCCCTTCTACCACCAAAAGAACTTTGGTTCTAGAACTGGTGCTGTTCTAGATTCTTGGAAACGTGTTTTTTTTGGGGCAACCAAAACAAACAGTGAAAACATCGAAATACAGCGAGAGGGCAGCCATGGTTGTCATGGTGGGTGGTAACCCAACTGAAGTTAGCCACACCCACAGTGTTGGGTGAATGTTAAAAGGGGAGGGGATGATTATATGACGTCACTCTATCTGTGTTTTTGGATCGGCACTTTTGACCCACAAGGTGGCAGTCTCGAGGAAGAAACTCAAAATACAAAGGCAATACATATTTGCCCATAACAACCACACCAGGGGGTCTAATTAAATACTGTCAACCTCCTAGACACATGAAAACCAGAAAAAGTACAAAACTATGGCACCACCTCTTTGACACATAATGTATTTCGATATATTTAAAAAAGAGAGCTGAGTTGTACTGGTTCTCAAAGAGGTCCAGGGGAGCTGTGTGTTCCTTGTATTGAGGGGCTTCCAAATGGAACATTCGCACCCGGATTTGAATCCAGTTTCCTGCGCAAGTGCTGACATTTTCACCATTGATGCAATAGAGCCTGCCTGCTTGCTCAGGGGATAAAGTGAATCTTGACCATCAGTTCAAAATCCGTGTCAGTTCCTGTGTCTAGGTGAGACATGACCTTTGATACGATCTAAATGTCTGGATAGAAGAGCAGGGAGACAAAATACAACCACCCCAATTGTACAAGTTATATTGTACAGTAAGACGCCCTAAGGGCGAGAAGCGAGTGCTGAAACAACAGAGACTGACACAATATATCCATTTACAGTATGGGAATTCCCAGATAATATGGGGCTTAATATTGATGACATCTGGGATCTCCATATATGGGCATAAAAGGGAAAAGGACGGAATTAATTTGCAAGTGTGAGTCATGTTGTGACAACCATGCACACTGGTTATCATTAGACTGACACAATATGTCCATATATGCGTATTCCCAGATATTGGCTTAATATTGATGACATCAAGGATCTTGGCCATAATGTGGAGCGTGATATAAGGCGTGACGCACGCACGCACATGAACTGCAGGTTTTCCTACTAAACAAAAAAGTTACATAGTGATGCTTTAACATTGAGAGGAGGTCACGTTTTAGAACCACTGGCTCCCTCTCTCTCCTGTCACTTAAAGTAGATCATAATAATGATCCCTATAATGATTCCTATGAAAACAAAAACAGTAAGGGGGTTCAATCGCTTGGGGGGGATTTTCGAAAGCACCCAAACATGACCTCACGAATGACATGCAAAACACCCTGCTGTCTACGCCTGAGGAATTTGTGAGAATTTCCTGGAGCTTCTATGGGATCGGAGAGATAAGAGGAGAGAGAGAGAGAGTGTGAGTGAGTGAAGGAGAGAGAGAGAGACTTGACAGGTATATTATCTGGTTGGTCTAAAATATGCTGCTGGGCATAATCAGTTGACTTCCTGTGCGTGTGTGCTTGCACGTGAGCATGTGTGTGCTCTGCGTGTGCGTATCGGGCCCTCTCATAGACCACTAGTCTTCTTTTCAAGGGCCAAGCCGTACTTGTCGTTGCCCTTTGAATCCAACCATTATAGACAGACTGGGGGAAGATCTGAGGACTTTCTACACAGGAGTATTTCTGGCTCTGCACATTCCAATGTAGACATACTTTGTAGAGGAAAAAAAACACATTCACGCACATCGCACGCGTGTGGAGCTATACACCCGTCCCACATAAGCCTACTGTATGCTTGCGCACGTGCGCGCACACACACACACACACACACGCACACACACACACACACACACACACACACACACACACACACACACACACACACACACACACACACACACACACACACACACACACACACACACACCCTGTTTTGTGCTAGTCTGGGATCACTTCACTTTTCGGGTTTGTAACCGGTCTGGAGCGGAAACCACAAAACGTCATGTTGTAGTACTCAAGGACTACAATTTGGCCGGAACTATCCACCGGAAACAGTTTTAACCCAAAATAATTCCCCTGCGCTCAAGGACATCATTTTATGGCCTACCTAATAAACTCCTTGATGCGGAGTAGTTTCGCTTTTGAAAAATTCGTTTGGTATATGCATGTTTTAGACCAACTTTTAGCGACCGGCAAGACCACACTAGGCTACTCGAGCATTTTAATAGGGATTGGGGAAACAAACGGTGGGAACCAAATCAAAGCGACGCCGCTTCTTCTAGTGGTTTCCGCGCTTTAGGCGGAAACCAAACGGCCTGTTGTGAACGAACACCAGGCTTTCTCTCAGAAAGCCTGGTAGGCGAGGTTAGTTTTGTGCTGATGTTCAGCAGCAGCAGAGGGATCAGCCATGGATCCACATTTAGATAGTACTCATTACAGTAGGAGAACCCAGAAAACCACAGAGCTACACATAACTACTGCAGGCCTCACGCTCAGGGAAACAACACTGTTTTTAGGAGGAAGAGGAACGTTGTACTTGAGTGTCACTGTGACAACATTTACCACTCTGTTCCCCACCGGAATGACACTTATAGACAACATGCCTGGCCACGCCCCCTACTTCCGACCGGAAGCCCTTTTTTGGGCTTGATCGTAGCGCGATTTCCTGTTTACGTTCATCTGATCTGATTCTCCTCTTAACTAATGAGACGGGATTGTTTTACTTTGTAATTTTACTTTGTAACTTATGTTAACAATGTCACTTAATGGCAACACTCATCCACTCTGCTGATAAATAAATGAGTTGTGACGATACACACCCGTTCTGCCGTCATTCAATGTTATGAGTTGGAGGGAAAAAAAAGAGATCTCAATTGAAACAATGCCATAGGCTTTCTTGGGCGTATGCTTTTAGTTGACCTTGTACTAGTGTACTGTCATGAAACTACCTTTTTTCATATGCAAACTTCTTAAAAAATAACGCTATTTAAATTGTTTCAAAAGCTTTATACCCTGTATATATATATAAAATGTCACAATGCGACATAGCTTTTTACACAATGCTGTACTCCCTCCAACTGCATGTCATATTATATGTTCGCCATTTTAAACTGTTTTTATTTTATTTGACACTTGCTTTGGCAATATAAACATGTCTTCTCATGCCAATAAAGCTCCTTTGAATTGAATTGATATAGGCCTACAAATAAACAGATTTGTGTATTTGAAAGCAAGCATTGAACCTAATCAGTATTTCATGGAAGCGAATGTTGTATGATTCTAGCTAGCAAACCTTTTCCCTTCAGAACGCTGGTTGATCATGTCAAACGTCATCTTCTCCATTCTCCACTCTTCTGGGATGTCACCATGAAGTCACAGTTGGCTTGTGTTGTGTGATATGCATTAATGTTTTTACAAATAGGCCTGTCAACAACTCAACCCACTCCAGAATAGACATAATACACATTAGCCCACCTATTATGTGCATCCTATGCTGTGTTCATTTCACTATATCACTGTAAATCATCGATTTAATCCTAATCAAGGCAATATAAATATCCATTCATATTTAATGCTCATTTAATCATTAAATCCTAAACTGTCACGTCAAAACAATGAATACATTTGGCTTTAATAGATACAAAAACAAACTGGATTAATTGAAAATGACAAGTGTTTAAAAGCATTCCTTCAAAGCATCATTGGGAACATTCCTTATCTCAATAACACAATATACAGTACAACATTTGAAACCCTCAACAGTTAAAAAAAAGGCATGGACAAGTCAAAGAAAAGTGTGTATAAATATTTTATTGCAATAAATATGATGAGGAGATCTCGACCCTCACATCTGGCTTCATTGGTCCTGCATGGACGTACAGTACAGGTCTGAAAGACAGAAAACAATTGCATTCACAGATACAACACAACAGCGAAGAGCTTTTATTTCAATTATAATCAATGTTGTGTTGTCACAAGTGAAAATAACTTTTACTTAGTTGTAACAAGAGTAGTAGTCACCATACAGTAAAAGATCGTAGCTAACAATGCTAATTAGCTAGCATGAGAGTTTTACCTTGTTGTTGTTGTTGTTGTTGTTGTGAGTCGTGCTGCTTCTCTGGGGAGTTTGCTGAGTTTAGGATATGTTAAGGATGTCATCAATACTATTAACTGGTGTAGATAGAATAAAAACATCGAAGATAGCGGTGGCTTGCATATCAAGAGACCATGACCGCACCGCACCATCTAGCTGACAGCTGGAAAAAAAAAACTCCGTTGGTTTAACCCTTTCAGTTCATTGTCATAATCTTTTACTGCAGCGCTGGGCAGTGTTGCCAAAATTTGTGAGAGAAATAAGCCAAACAAGCCAACTCTTGCAATATAAATAAGCAAAAAAAACAAGATAGTTTAGGTAAATAAATTGACTTGGCAACACGTTTATATGCATGCCTGACAGAGAGAACCCGGAAGTTCCCTTTCGACTTGGGGGCGGGGCGTTCCTCCTGCAATCGGCCAGGAATGTTGTCTATACCCTATTTATACTTTTCTGACAGGAGTCCCCCTGGGGTCTGTATAGGCCACTTATTGGATGTTTGTTTGTAATGTTATGTCCAGAATAGATGCTAGGGTTGATGTGGTTAAGCCGTATTGTCTCTGTCGGGTGGAAACCTCATATATCCATAACTGTTACTTTTCAGAATTAAAATTCAACTAGCAAAAGTTGCAGATCTACAATCTGGAAATGTGTCTGTTCGCTTGTGGATCTGCTACTGTACTTTTGATGCTTTTGTGCGATGCTGTTTTATAATCAAGTAGGGTGTTCATTTATGAAAAAAGTAAAACATCTACCTGACAGCAATGATATGCTGTTCAGTTAAACTCGACTTGACTTGACTTGACTTGACTTGACTCAACTCAACTCAACACGATTCAATTTATTACAGGGCCTTTTCTAACGGTTTTGGACTACCGCCTATCCGACTGACTCGACACTGCACTCCCTTGGGTAATCTGCGATGTGTGTGGCGACGCATCGGTCGGTCGAACGGTTCTCGAGATACGTGGATTGCAGACGTACTGTACCTAGTACAGTACCTAGATTTCCTGCATTTATTGTAAGATGAAAATATTACCTTGCTCTGGATAAAGAGCATCTGCTAAATGCCTACATTGTACATTGTATAACAGTCCGGAGTCATATTCCTTACAAAACCCTCAATCCACTGTCGGGGGTCTGCAGTTACTGTCAATGGGAGCTACAGTATATATACCCTCAATCCCTCTCAATATACAGTAGACATGGAAGAACCACAAAAAAAAAAGATCAAGGGATTTTTTTCCTTTTTTTTTTTTTTCACAGGTTGCAATTTCAGACAGAAAGGGGCGTGGAAGTTAGATATCCTTGAAATGATCAAACACATCCAGAGTTCAGCGCCAGACATCAGGGCCGGAACGGAACGGAACACGCTGCCAACGGAGGCCAGTGGCACTGGCAGCCACAGACACAAACCAGCTGCTGAGATACAGAGAGGGAGAGAGGGTGGAAAAAGTACTCAAAGTTGTACTTAAGTAAAAGTATCAATACTGCAATTGTTAGTAAAGGTCCGGAATTCAAAATATACAATTAAAGTACCTAAGTAGTCTATTGGCATCGACATGTACTTAAAGTAGCCTACCAAAAGTACAAAGTAGGATGTCCCGTTTCATGAGTTTTAAAATGTGTAAAATGTCTAAATATCTTTTGGAAATAGCATTGCGAGCTTGTAGATCGGCTATTTTCAAATGGCCGAAATGTATAGGCTAAATTGGTTAATATGTTTTGTAATAACAATAAAAATTAGTAACTAAAGTTTTCAAATAACTGTAGTGGAGTAAAAGTACAATATTTGCATCTGAGATGTAGTGGAGTAGAAAAAGAAAAAAGGACTTACAGTATTTGAGTCTATGTACTTACTTTCCACCACTGGAGAGAAATAGAGGAGGGGGGAGCAAGAGCATGTGGGTATAATGGGACAGCCTGTAACGCAGATACAGCATAAAAACTAAAGCGTACAAATCATTGGCCAGGTTCAAAGCCAGAGGCCAGAGACAACCATTCATGCTAGGAAGTTCAGCCCCCAACAGCCAAAGCGTTCACCTTTACAACCACCCCGTAACACCTGCACAACTGCTGCAGCTACTGTTATTTATGACGTTTTTACGAGAATCAATACGTCCTGTAAGAAAATGCACCGTCCTGGGCTGGTTGCATGGAATGGATCTGTAAAAAGAAGATAATGTTTGTAATCATAGTTTTACCACTGAATTACAAAGAGCCACTGGTTGTAAATTACTAGGGGTGACGTTTGAATGTAGCCAGTAGCTAAATGTCTACTGTAATTGTCTCTTAACAAGTTTTTTTTTTACCTGCCGTCCCGATTTTGGCCATGCTGTTATAACCTGAAATATTCCATAAGTAAAAAAGACCACATCTACAAGTTCACAATGTGTCACAATGCAACACTTTGTGAGCTTCTAGAGCAGCTATTTTTGTTACTTTACATTTTTTGAAAGTATAAAATAGGGCCGTGGTTCTCAAAACCGGGGACCCCCAGGGGTCCTTGTGGGGGTTCCAGGGGGTCCCCAGAAAAAGTATTTAACATCTACCAGCTTCAGATATACAAGCTTGTACATCTGCTATTTCCTTTTTTTATTTATTTTTTATAACCTTTTACATAAATCTTCTCTTCTGGGGGTCCCTGAACCTTTTCATATGGGGATCCGCAGCCAAAATACACATCAATTTGGGGGTCCTTGACATGAAAAGGTTTGCGAACCACCGACATACAGTGTAGGGCCTAAGAAGTAGTTAATGAAATGTGATCCATCTAATTTTCTTCTAATGACGCTGGTCTGAACAGTCTCAGCTGGAACTCATGTTTACAGACAATTCAAAGAGGAATCCTGAACAATTTACCTCAGAGCCACTGGTGAATGAATGTGCAGCGTGTCAGTTCAGCGCATCCCATCCCATCCCGTCCCAGGCTACTGTAACAATGTGTTCATTGAGTTGGAAGAAGCAGGACGGGCCCATTAAGTTTGGTTTCACCTGTGTTATGTCTGTCTGGGGGCTCCTGACTCATGCAGCATGAGGCGCAGTACTGGCCACTGCAGGGCCCAGCGTCTAAAAAATGGAACACTGAATGACTGCTTACAGGAACTGACTCAAACTTCTCAAGTATACTTTCTGAAACCGTTTCAAGTAGGGATGGGACGATATGAAAATTTCATATCACGGTATTTACGATATTATCGCAATAATCAAAATTTCCCCAACATCCATTATCCAGGGGCGGAACATTTGCCAAAAAATAGCAGATCTACAAGCTCACAAGCATTGTGAGCTTGTAGATCGGCTATTTTTTGGCAAAAACATTTGATAGACATTGAAAAAAGACTGTATCAAGTACGTATAGTACTGTATAAGTACCTATTACCAATTATGGGGGGTTTAATGGTACCGAATTTGCAGCTCGACAAATAAAAGGTGAATTGATCCCAGTGCATGACGGAGGACGATTTCATGATAAATAAAATCTCCACGATGCGATTATAGTGAGTGTTTTTTATCACGATATACGATAATATCGTGTATCGTCCCATCCCTAGTTTCAAGTCAAGGACCCCCAATTTGACATGTAATGGGCCACGGACCCCCATCTGAAAATGTTTTGTGCCAGGGATTCCAAGAAGACAAGATTTGTGTTGAAAAATACAAAATTATTCAACCTTTTTCAAACACCTTTAGGGCAATTAGGGGTTCAGTGTCTTGCTCAAGGACACTTCCACACTAACTCTGGGGGGGGGGGGGGAGCCCAGGACCGAACTGCGGCCGCTCTACCTCCTGAGCCACTGCTGCCTTTGTATCCCTGAGTCTCCTTATTGGATCAAATGTATATCCCAACTAGGGCCGTCACAATTATTACATAATAGTCTAATCGCTATTATTTTACATAATCGCGATTATTTTTCATAATCGTCATAATCGTGAATGTTGAAAATGTTTCATATATATTTTTTTTAAAGTAATATCAATGTTATTTTTTAAGTAGAAAGTTGTCAAATATGTCCATTATTTCTTTGTATATTTAGGTCATGTGTCTTATCTGCCACGTGCAACTTCAAAGCCTAAAAGCCAAACAGAAATGTAATTATCAACGACAAAATTAATCGTCATGTAAAATGTCATATCGTGACAGCCCTAATCCCAACCTGAAAATGCATTTTCTGTTCACTGAAGATACTGAACAAACTACTGAACAAACACTCTATAACGCACTTGTAAGTGCAGTAGCCTATGTGCTGCGTGATAAGAAATGTGAGGAAGTGTAGCCTACCTTCAGGGTAGAATTAAATTAGAATAGTTTATAAAAAGCTATAACCATAACCCTTTGATCAAGGAACACAGCGTTGAACACATGCGGTGGTGTCACGTCACGTTGTCAAGGCCCTCATCTGACATCTAAAAGCGAACGCTACAACACCCCAACAGCCCACACGGGGAAACCTTTGAAACAAGAGTTCTATTCTTAAAGATCAAAACCAGAAAGCTGAAAAATATTTAGAGAAGAAAACTCCCCCCACACCTCGGCCAGATGATGATGGCTGGATGCTCTAATTTGGCCTGGTATTTATTTTAGTCGTCCAGGCCCACAGAGACTTCCTTCCTGGTGATGACCACAACGGTTATGACACCGCCACTTTACACAAAGCAACACCCTGTGAACGGTAGCTAACTGCTTCAGGCACGTGCACACATAGACATCAAAGGGGGCTTGAGCCCCTGCCCTTTTACCTGTCTGTAAAAAAGTGCCCTCTCCAGACCATGAATGCAGTTTTTACTATGGTGAAAGAAAAGCAAATGTCCTCTTTCCATGCCATACCTGAAGGCATGGAAGGGAAATGCCTTGTCCAAACTCTCCTGAACTTGAATGCAGCATCTTATGTTGAAAGAATTGCCCTCTCTGTGTAGAAATCTGTGCTATACACCACATCTCCAGTATTGACTTGAGATAATGCGTAGTTCAGTGTAGTATGCAAGCACCGAAAATAGACGACCTCCAAGCTCACAACGTGTCGCAGTTGGAGGTCTGCTATTTTCGATATTTCCACCAAAGCCCCTTATAGACATTTCAGCCCCTGCCTCTAACATTCTCTGCAAGTCCCTGTTCTCACTGGAGTGGGGGAGGACAAAGTAGTTTACTCAAAGTATTAAAGTAGTGGTTCCCAAACCACAATGGACAAGCTTGTGAGCTTGTAGATCTGCTATTTTTTTAATAGCCAACGTATCAATGGGTAATGTGGTTAAAATGATTCTGATGCTACATTAACTACTTTTGCTAGGTAGTCCCCGAACCAATCACTTTTTAAAATAATTTTAAAGTTGTCCAATCTGTGTGGTAATATAACTCAAATGTGGGTGGATGAATCTGATCTCCCTGCTCTTCTATTGAGACATTTAGATCGTGTCCAACCTTTGACACAATCCTGTTTCTGGTTTGACACCTCAAGGTCAAAATTCAATTCATCCCCTGATGATCAAGCAGTCATGGCTCTATTAGCTCAGTGGTAAAAAATGTCTTGAGCACTTGAGACACGGGTTCAAATCCAGGCTAGAGCAGGAAAGTGACATAGTGCAGCTTTAAGTACAGTACTCAAGTGTACGTTTGTTAATGGTTACTGTCCACAGCACTATAGAGGCCCAGGCTGACAGTCTGCAGTGTTGGAATGGTGACCATACTGTCTGTCTGTCTGTTTGTACTGTACTGTAATGTCTGTCTGACTGCTGAGTGTTTCCTAATGCCTTCCTCTGAGGCAAGATCTAATTATCACCATGTCATTCTGTACACACACACACACACACACACACACACACACACACACACACACACACACACACACACACACACACACACACACACACATACTCTGTGAATTACAGTATAGATTTACCATGAATTTATATTCTTAGCTACTAAACGGTATAATTATTATTTAGTACACAAATCAACATTTTAACGTTCATCTTGTCATTGGCACATAGGGTTGGTTGATATTCTGTTAAACTCCGCTGTGTGACTTGAACAATATCCAAGACTCCAAGTGTGGAAAGGCTGTCGCAGTGAATGGACTGGTAGTCCTGCTGGGATTACAGTAACTTGAAATGGGCCAGGTCTTCAAGATACTCAAGGGACCAGTGCCCATGCACTGTACCTGTCAAACGACTTCAAAAGAGTGAGAAACGCTCACGGGCACATCAGAGGAAGCCCCACTGATCTCATTCCCCCCAGATTCTACACTAACATGGGGATGAAATCATTCTACGGTTTATGCCACCAAAATGTGGAATGCCCTACCGCACCTGAGCCTTCAAAAAGTGTGACTCCTTGCACTCCTTCAAAATCGCTATAAAAAAGCAATTTGAAACCACTAGACCTTAGACAAGTCTTCCAGCTTGTCATAATGAATAGAGGCTATGCGAGTGATATCATCATACCCGGGAGTTATGCGGGAACGCCTACTGAGTGGCAAAAAACTACTTTCTGGCCCTGACAGCCCATACATCCAAATAAGTCCTATCTGATTGCATTAAACAACGTTAAGCTCACTTTGCCACTCACTTTGCCTCTCGATTTGTCAATCACTTGATGCATGCACATACCCTCTATTACCCCCTGACAATTTTTCTGTAAATATAGTATAGATGATTCCTTGTATAGTATAGTATTGTAAGTCTTTGTGTCTTGATGAATCTTTATTATACAACTGAGCAAAAGCCGCATCCCACTTCCAAACCCGTTCACGCCTACTCTGCCTCCACTCCAACTCAACTTCAACTCAACGGTAGGTAGAACGTACGGAAAAATACCGCCCACCTCTATGCCGATTCGCTAATCGCTAGGATCAGGGGCGTCACTTGGGTATGGCAGGGGTATGCAGCTATATACCATACCCTGGGTCCAGGGGGTCCAGGGGGGAAGATAAAAGTTAGTTCGAAATATAAATCCATGAATGTCTCTGGGTCCAGGGGGTCCAGGGGGGGAAGATAAAAGTTAGTTCTAAATATAAATAATAAATGTATCATGCCTGTTGGTAAGGTATGGCAACGTGACTGGAGCTACTTCTTCTTAAAATAAATGTATCATGCCTGTTGGTACGGTATGTCAACATGACTGGTGTATTGCACGCGCGCACCAGTCATGTTGCCATACCTTAGCTTTTTCTGAACTGACGCCACTGGCTAGGATCCCGCTACACTCCAAATGTACCGCGCCGCGCACGCACAGACATTTACGAGGAACGTGCATGTTTGGATCGATGACTCCCTCAAAAATACCATCAAGCGACCATACTTCTGCGTCTTGAAAGCCTTGGATCGGCCGCGCCGTGCAGTGGCTCTCTGTTTCGTGAAGTGTGTCTGTGTATTTATGTGCGCCCGCTCATCTGAGCCGTGAGTGTGTGTGTATTTTCATGGGCGGTCAATTGGCCGCCGCATCAGTAACCAGCGGCCACTGACATAAATTCTCAGCACTGCTCAGCATGCATGATGCTCTGGGACCACCAGAGCAGGACTGCAACTTGTACTAAAAATTAGCAAGTAGCAGCCAGCCTACTTTAGTGGCAGCCAACAGTATACAGATGGTGCTGATTAGCCTACCTTTGGAAGGAATATTAAGGATATATTCCATAATCCTGTGTCAATGTCGTCTCAAAGAAGAAGAAAAAGAAAAAAAAAGCATCGTGTCACCATGCTTTCCTGCCTCCAGTCCAGACGGCCCATGCAAGGAGTTTACTTTCACTTTAATTTAACAGAATGCAACAGAATTGCAAAATTGCAAAAGCTTTTGCAAGCGACAGAAAAGGCCATTAGTCCCTTTATTTTAGCCAGTTTAAAAGGAAAATCAGCTCCAGTTTCTCTGTTGCTGAAAAGAAAAAGTCCGTTCACTTAATTGTCCACACGCTGGATTAATGAATGTCCACAGGTGAAGCCTGTTAAAGGTCATTAATAGTCTCCTCTGATAGTTTCACAAAGTACACTAAGCAACAGAAATGTATAATGTAACATTTTAAGTCCCTGACAGAGGTTTTACAAGCCAATTCAATAGCAGCAACATTGTCATGAGGTATTTTTTGCCCTTAAATATTTGAAAGGAACAGACTGGAGTCAGATTATTGTGACATAAGGTACATTTCCCAATCATAAAATCTAATAATTCGCTCCAACGTGATACATCAACTGTGTGGCCCATGTCCTTTTTTATATGCAAATCGCTATTTCATTGTTTTATTTGTTGAAAGGTGTGAATAGAGGTCTCATTAAATTCCCCCCCCCCCAAATGAGAGACAGAGTGGGAATGTTTCTGTCTGCAAATACACATTAATGTCCTCTTTTATATGCAAATCGCTATTGCAGTGTCATGTATTTGAGTGTTTTCTTTGTTGAAAGGTGTAAGTCATAGTGTTCTCTCTCTCTCTTTTAGAAAGAGATAGTCACGTTTAAGTAATTAGTGCTTATTATTAAACATAACTCTTATTGCTTCAGTCATCAAATCAATTTCAGTAGGCTTACTTTTAGCCAATAATAATAATAAATACTGTTAATTAATGACACACACACGCACACACACACACACACACACACACACACACACACACACACACACACACACACACACACACACACACACACACACACCAGGGTTGTCAACATTGGACTGTCAGAATCCAGGAGATTTATTTTTGGGGGGTGCGCGGAACTCCCCAACCGGGGGTCTGGGGGGTCCTCTCCCCAAAACTTATGAATAGATATATTTTCCTGTGTTCTGTTGAATTTTGTGCATGTTTGATACATTTATCAGGCTTACTTTACTAGCATGTGTACAATTTCAGCCTAATATGCCAAATGTAGGAGTACAGATCTGATGACAGAAGCAAAAGGACATCTTTAATAATGATTTCTCATCTTTAAGTCATTACTTAAGTGAATATCTGTATGATCTTTCTTGCATGTATTGCCCCCACCCCTAAAGCGGGGGGTCTGGGGGTCCTCCCCCAGAAATTTTTTAACAAAGTAGATGTAATTTCCTGTGTTCTGGTGAATTTTGGGAGTTTGAGATTTGCCAATCCAGGAGACTCCCAGGAGAGGGGTTCAAAATCCAGGAGAAATCCAGGAGACTCCTGGGAGATCCAGGAGAGTTGACAAGCCTGACACACACAAACACACACACACACACTCAAAATACATGAAGAAACAGTGCTTTTTGTGGGCAACATGGCTTGGAGCAGCTGTGCGTGTAACACTAGGATGAGGCCGCCGAAGGCGGCCGAAATTCTCGTTGAATACACAGGACCACAATGGAAACAAGCTTTTTGAGTTATCCTTTTATCATCATTGTATAACTGTTACCTCTGTACTTTTAGCAAACTGTTGATAAAGTATTCAGTCAATCAGTCAATTGATTGAATACTTTATTAACAATGTCGTTAAAAGTACCGGTAGTACAGCCAAACGCATAGTAGAACACATTTCCCCCATGTTTGAGACACATCTTGGGGGGAAGCGGTCAGACCCTCTGGTATTATGCTTGTGGGTAGTTTGACAGCTAACTGGGCACTGATCCTCTGAGTGTCTTAAAGATCCATTGAGAGATGTTGCTCTCTGTCTTCTATCTATCTATACTATAATTTTGCGAATGTCTGAGTGAGTGAGTGAGTGTCTGTCTGTCTGTCTGTCTGTCTGAAACAGCGTTTCTCCTCAGTGGCTGGAGCAATTGATTTGAAATCGCATCACCATTAGCATATGAACACACCTAACATAACTGTGAAGCCCGTTTGTCACTTTCACAAATCATATACTGTATATTAGCATTTTATGGTGTATCTACTATCTATTCTGCATCTAGCATGAGGCACATCTATTCTGCATCTAGCATGAGGCAACATGTTTAACCAGCTCTCTGTGTGTGTGTGTGTGTGTGTGTGTGTGTGTGTGTGTGTGTGTGTGTGTGTGTGTGTGTGTGTGTGTGTGTGTGTGTGTGTGTGTGTGTGTGTGTGTGTGTGTGTGTGTGTGTGTGTGTGTGTGTGTGTGTGTGTGTGTGTGTGCAGGCAGGCGGGTGTGTGCGCAGGCGGGTGGGGGGGGGGATGGGGGGGTAGCCATTAAACGAAACGGGTATTTCTTACATTGATGCTCCTACATATTATCATGCAAGCACCAGTTAAAGTTACTTTCCATCCCTCATATACTGTATGCACAGTGCACATCCCATAACCCACACACTGCACATCATTTTGGAGCTCATATCTTTGAACGGGTAAGGGCTAGTATTAATAACAAATTAACCTTGAGTCAACCCATACTAGCAAAGTGAACTGGTAGAAGGCGAGTCCTAGGGGAGAGAGGCCTAGTAGTCTTAAGTCCATCAAGATGTTTATTCCTGAGCACAGCGCCAATGTGTGGAACGCCCTTCCGCAAGTCTTAAAGGAGTGCAAATCCCTAGCCTCCTTCAAAATTATGTATGAAAAGTCACCTTCAGGCGGCTGCTTTTTTTTTTTTTTGGAATTGACGTTATCCTATGTAAAGTACTATGTTCTATCTGTCTGTTATATGAGATACATAAATTTGGTTCCTGTGTAAATAAGCTGTAAAGCTTACTGGCATCTCCTTTTAGTTGACCTTGTACCAGTGATTTGTGCTGTCATGAAACTGTACTTTTTTTCTATTGGGTTAGGGTAACTGGTAATACATTCTTCAATCAATCAAAAAAGTCCATGTTTTTACTTGTTTATAAAGGGAACGCTGCATTTTTGTAAACTGCAGCAGCTTGGCGTTGCACTGGACATTATTTACCTTGCGCTCGCTGCGTGCACATGCAGCGCCTGCCGAAAGCAAAAATATTTTCAACTCGGGCGTCTGGAAGCGCTTCTAGGTGAAAGCCCTAGTGTTTTCAGCCAAGAAAAAAAGCCAAGTGGACACTAAGGGCCTTATTAGTCTGTTTTGAGAGTTCTTTAAGTTTTGATTTGAGTGACATTGAGGTGCTAGAGGACCATGATGAGGTGAGGGAGTTGGAAAGCGTGCTGCTGGCGGCCAGCCTCGCCATTACACCACCATTCCGTGAAACCGTCAAAGGTCGATGGTTTCCGCTTTGTGTTTTGGTTACTTTACCCCAAATGAACTCAGCCGAGAATCTTCAGCATCACAAAAACCCTACCCGGCCTCCTTATAGATTTGGATATGGTCTGTTCAGTTATCCATACCCTAAGCAAGATAATCTTGTTTGTCATATTAGTATTATTCATTATTGTTTGTTGCCAAAATTCATTAGCCACTGCTCTAAAAAAGCCAGCCCCCCCATAGCCCCCATAGTCACAATTCTCTGGAGCCGCCGCTGCATAGAAGGGATTGGAATGCCTCTGTGTTGGATTGTTGCAGATTGTTTTGCTTTGTGACACTGTCAATCTCGGGACATCTGGCCCTTTTTTTCTGGGGGCAAAAAAGGAAGGACAAAAGTTGTGCTGCTGGGGGGAAAGCTTGCCTAGGAGGCCACCTGTGTCAGCTGCTGTACAGCCCCTACTATAGGAAAGATATAGCTTTTTTTAGCTTGTATTATTTGGTCATCTCATCTACCATTTCAGATATTATATGACAGCTGACCTCTCAGCACAAGCTCATCACCCTCTCATTTCCACAGTGCTACACTTAACTTAGAAGTGCAATTTTGGTTAGGGCGTGCATTTTTTCTGCTAGTGCAATACATGAAGGGGGCAACATATATAAGGCCTTCTTCTTCCCATATCTCACCAGTATATCGTCTCTGTCGGGTGGAAACATCATTGTGTCCAAAACTGTTACTTTTCAGGATTCAAATATAAAAATAGCACAAGCAGCAAAACGTTTTGAGCTTGTGAATCTGCTACTTTTTATACCTTCGTGTGACTCTGTGTTGTATGATTAAGCAATATTACACGAGAGGGTGTGCATTAACGCGGTTATCCTGCACGACAGCCTTTTCGCAGGAACGAGCCGCTAGGCGAGTTCCGTAGGAAGGGCTGGAGTGCAGGATAATCGTGTTAATGCAGACCCTCGAGTGTAATATTGCGATTATACAACTGTTGCCCTTAAAAAAAACACGTCAACTTTATTTGATTGTAATTAAGATAGTCGATAGGAATTTGTAATTTTTTAATGCCACATTTAGCTACTGTGTCCCTGAACGTCACATGAAAACTGCTAGCCAGCCGCCTAGCATAGTGTGGGGAGAGAGGAGCGCTTGTGGTCTTTCGTGACCAACGCAGCTGATTTTTTTACTTGATGAGAGACAGTGCATCTGTGCTCGTTATATGCACGGTTGGAGAGCCTGTTTTCCATTGAGAGCCCGACTACCTGTTGTATAATCATGTATAGTGTTAATTTACAACAAAAAAAACAAAAAAAGTTAGGATACAGAGATAAGAGGTTTCTGCCCTACAGCGACAATAAGAATAGTTGTGTGAGCAACAACTACAGACAAAAGCCTGAGTCTCTTTTGTTCCTGGTGTCGTGCTTAATCCTGTCATTCATTGGTACTATGATTCCAAACCTCCACTAAGCTACAATGGCTCTAATAGCATTAAGTCTACAGTTATCCTGAACCAAAGTTATCAAACCATAAGCCTTTGTTTGCATGGTTATAATCAAGGCCTGGAATTTCGTCATTTTAGTGCCAAGGCCACTTGGCCTTTGGGTCAGGTGTCGCAAATACCTTTGAGGCCCCAATAATTTGAGGCCACAAAGGCCAAATGCCAGGGCACGAAAGCCATCAAATAAAACAAGGTTTTAGTTGAATTCGTAGAATTTAAGGGTTAAAGGAGTAGTTCACCCCTAAAATGACTTTTTTTCTATTGATTACTCATGCCATGGAGAGTAGAGTTCAATAATATTTTTAGTTTTTTGTCACATTCCTAAGACAAAAATTAGTAAATAGTAAATTTACCCCCATTGATTCCGGATGGTGACCCGTTTCGAAACGGGTCACCATCCGGAACGAATGGGGGTACATTTATTGTTATCAAATTTGTGTCTTAGGAATGCGACAAAAACCAAAACATATTATTGAACTCTAGTCTCCATGGCATGAGTAATCAATAGAAAAAAGTCATTTTGGGGGTGAACTACTCCTTTAAGGGTGATTTTAAATGTAATTGCACCAATCAAAGTCACTGGATTGGTTTAAAGATGGGACTCAGGGTAGATAAGAATACAGAATTTCAACAAACAACGCTGGTGTCTACATAGACACTGTCACTGGTATCTACATATTGACAAGAAAGAGACAGAGGAGAAAGTGGTACAGTCAGCTGGGGCATTAAGACCTCTGTGACCTAGGGGCATGCCATTGTTTTGGGGGGCACAAGGCCAAACTGAGGGGCAACAACGGCCATGGCCTTCTTTGACTCCCTGAAATTCCTGCCCTGGTTATAATTCTTCATTCTTCATGACTACACAGTTCCACCTTTGTATCGCTCTCTAATGTTCAGGTAATGAGTTTGTACTCTCTCTCTCACACACACTGAAACGTGTCCACTTAAAGCCTGTATCATAGTCGGGTCCGCGGTGGAAGGCTTTACACCGCGGTGTAGTCTTTTCGAGTCTTTTTGAGTCATGAAACTACAACGTTACATCATTCCTCACGGTGGAGAGCTTTCCACCGTGAGTCCCAACACATCTCTCTGTTTTTACTATCAGACAGACAGGCTCTACACCCCGTTCACTGATTGGTCGACCTGAACCGGTCTAGACAGTGTGAAGGACTTCACCGTGGGCCGTGACTATGATGTCCTGCACTTATTTTATGACTTGAGGTGGAAAGCTTTTCACCTCAAATTTGCGGTGGATAGCTCTCCACCGTACACTCTGATACGGGCTTTAGTCCCCTAAATTCAGCCTCAATTCATCCAGATTCCACAGACCTTTCTTCACCCGTTCCTGTTGCCAGATGAATGAGACCTGACTTAATCCCATTGGAAACTCTTGCTCAAGTGGAATGAAACTGCCCTTCAACCACGACGAACACTAAACAAGCCGTCGCACACAGGGCCATGTGATGGCACTTTACCAGGACAGAGACACTGAAGCATGCCGCGCCCGGAGGGATGGACTTTCCGCGCTTAATGACTCGAACAAATTAAGGAAGGAACTGCAGTTAACGTGTACAGGTCTCGCGAACCCACTCGTCCATCTCAGTCAACGTTTTTACAGCCGCCAAACGAGCTGGCAAAGCTGAAATCAATCGATGCAGCGAGCGAGCGACAGAGATAACCCTGATTTATGCTTAAGTTGTGCACTGTTGTCACGGCACTTCAAATGGCAGATGTGTACAACCCGGCGCACTAGCGACACATTGTGAGATGTAGATCGTCTGTGTTCGGTATACTGTACACTGCACCGATCACGTGCAACTTAAGTATGAAACAGGCTATAAATGTGTGAACCACGTGTATTCCATAAAAGAGGCTTTAATTACAACTGACAATGTCATCATACCTGAAGGTTACACAAGGACATGCCCTTACATAAAAACCTCGCCATTAGTGGGACGACGTGATGCAATTCTGCGCTAATTGTGTCGTTAAACCAACAGGACACCCAACGGGGGCGAAAGGCCCTGAAGGAAGGTGCTCTGCTCTGTGGGGAGAGAGAAGAGGGAAAGTGTTCCTAATGTGTGGGTGTGAGTCCACCGCTGTAATTACTGATTACAGTGTCAAATGTAACACGGGCCACCTGTGTATTCTGGCAGACCCCCGCCCTGTATCCTCCACCTCCACACACACACATGCACACATGCACATGCGCACACACATACACTCCAAGGATAATGCCAGCCTTCAACATTCAAGGCAGGGTAGAGTAAGTATCGGTTTAGCTTGCCAGCCAGCCGGCCGGACCCAGCCCATAATGACTGCGTATAGCGCCCCGAGCTAGGAGGCCCGGGCTCTGCTGTGTCCTTTAAGCGTGTCCCAGATGGGAGCTTTCTTTGGCCTTTTATCGCTGCGTCATCCACCCATTATTACCCAGTCATTACGGGCCTATAATATAACTACATACGACGGCGTCTATTTTCACGATGATGTTTGTTTTCACTAGCGCACCTGTGAAAGTGCCCCCCCCCCCCCACCCCAAACTACCCCCAATGGTCTCAAGACACGCAAAGTACTTTTACTTTACTGGAATATTCCCAATTTTCAATAGTTTCACATCTACTCCACTAACACCTCAGAGGCAAATATTATACTTGAATTCACTACAATTATTCAAAAACTTAAGTTGGTTACTTGGAGCATTTAGATTACGACTTCATCCGTTTACATTCAGTATGTGTAAAGGGCTTGACTATTTTAAAATAGCCGATCTACAAACTCTCAGCGTGTCATGAGATTGTAGATCTGATATTTTCAAAAGATTTTTATACATTTTGAAATGGGACATTCTGCAAGAGTACTTTTTACTTTTGGTACTTCTGAGTTTCTTCTGATGCCAATAATTTTGTACTTTTGCCCAAGTGAACATTGAATGCCGGACTTTCACTTGTAACAGTGTAATTCTACCTTGCAGTGTCGATACCTTTGGCTTTGCTTAAGTACAACATGTGAGTACTTCTTTCACTCCCACTCCCACGCCCCCAAGGCCAAATCTGATAAAGACTGTAATGTTGTAGAGGGCTTTACTGTAAGCATGTGTTAGCTTCACTGGAGTGATGAGTGAGATAGAACTGTGTGGGAATGTAATAATTTACAGTCATACAGTATTGTTCGCGTTGCCAGTCATGGACTTATGACTTGTGTTATTGAATACGAACACAGGTACGCAAGTATTTGTCCTTACTTTTAGTTTTAGCCACTTAAATCCTATATAATTAAGTTGACCTAGAGTCCCCCAGGGGGCTATTCTAGGCCCCCTCCTTTTTTTCCCTTCATCTCTTCGCTGAAAATAACCATTCTACAAAAGCTCACAACGCATTGGAATGCAAACTTGTAGATGAGCTATTTTCACCAACCTTTCAGCCCCAGAATAGGGACGTGATCAACATAGCATAAACAGTGGCAGGGAATGACACCTCCTTTCAGGAATTTTCATTTAGTTCCCCTTGTGGTCTACTGAGAGATGTTTTTCAGGCCAATTTGGAAAGAAACCAGTGATTTATATCGTCATTGTCGGGTGGAAACCTTGTATGTCCAAAATACAGTGAAAACAGCCGAACTTTTGTGTGAGGGCCATATGATGAAGCAGTGCTTTACTTTGAGAAAAGAAAATTACAAATTTGAAACTTGGAGATACAAGGTTTCTCCCCGACAGTGGCGATATGTTTTAATGGATGCTGTCAGGGCATTCCACATTCTGGTGGCAGAGCAGTAGAATGAGTATTTTCCCATGTTTGTTCTACATTTGGGTTGTTGTACCAGACCGTGGTCCCTATAGGCTACGGGACAATTACAACGAGACGTGTCGCTAGAAACGTGTCACCAGCAAAATCATTAGTTTTCCTACGGTCCATGCCTGGTGTGTGGCCCTCTCGTGTAGTGAGTGCAGTTCATGTTTTTGTAGCATTTTTTTTTAGACACGCATAAAACTTTTATCATCAGTTATAATGTTCTCATTTATCGACCTATAATATTTGCTTTCCGATTTCGATGCCAGTAGATCTGATAGGAATGGTGGTGGGACAATGACAAAAGCAGATCGTCTCTGTCGGGTGGAAACCTCATATGTCCAAAATATTAACTTTTCAGGATTCAACAACAGCAAAAGTAGCATACGTATATATGAGCTTGTGGATCTGACCAGGGGTGTCGCACCAAATTCTGGGCCCTGGGTACAAGAATTCACTGTGGGGCCCCTGTGCTTTAACTATTGAAAAATAGCAGATATACAAGCTCACAGCGCGGCACTCGGTGCTCGCAGCGCGGCACCGAGTGCCGCGCTGCGAGCTTGTAGATCTGCTATTTTTTTTAAATCGTGAAAATCTTTGAACATTTCAAATCCTTCTAAGGTTTTTTGAAAAACCTATGTTTCTATGTCAGTGGTGCTCAAACCTTTTCATGTGAAGGACCCCCAAAATGATATGTATTTGACCACGGACCCCCATCTCAAAATATTTAGTTCCAAAATTTCAAAAATGGCAGATAGACAAGCTTGTAGCTCGAGCTTGTATATATCTGCTATTTTTCTATAGCTTAGTATAAAATGATTAAGGCCCCTCCACCTTGGGCCCTAGTAACTCAGTCCCACTTTCCCCCCTCTTGTGACGCCCCTGGATCTGCTACTTTTGATGCTTTTGTGTGACGCTGTAGTATGATCAACTACTGTGATTTACGAGGAAAAAGAATTACCGACCCTCTTCTAGTCGGCTGGGCCTCCGTGGATACACGGCCTTGAAAACAAAGTAGTTCATGGTTAAAAAGCTGCAGAGGTTCAAACTTCAAATGGACGTTGGTGTTGATGTTAAGGTGAGCTCAGCTAGCTGTTGATGATGATGACTTGGCGTATTCACCTCTTCATGGAGGTAGAGCCAGCTCCAGCCAGAGCACGTGGGTTACATAACAGTAGAGCTTCTAGACTCCCTTTTCCACACAGGCTTCAACCAAAAAAAAAAAAAGCCATTCAGCCTCCGTCTTCTCCGCTATAGCATTCCAGGAAGATCGTTCTCTTTATTACCTTTCTGAGAAACGCTCCGTGGCAGGTTCGGGACTTTCTTCTGCCAGCCAGCCGTCCTCAAACGTACGGTCCATTTACTCGGTCGCCATGGTTACGGCTTCTCGGCTTCCTACTCTGGGTATTACTGTGTTATGGATCCAGAAGGGGAGTTTTTTTCTTTTTCCAAATCTCCCACGCTGGCTTGCTTCAAGTGGAACCAAACCTAATTGAAAATGCCTTTTCTGGAAGCATTCACCTGGCAATGTGTGTTTTAAACATTCTCGGCATACCGTATATAGATTATATAGTTTCTGTCGGGGTGGAAACCTTATACTGTATGTCCAAAACTGTTACTTTTCACAATTCAAATAAAAGAATTGCAGATCGACAAGCCCAAAAAGCATCCCTTTGTGCTGCGTTTCGAGCTTGTAGATCTGCTATTTTGGATTTTTTTGTGTGATTCTATAGTTAGGATCTAGTAGGGCGTTAATTTACGAAAAAACACAACACATTTCTGCCCCACAGCAACGATATATATAAAATAATACAGAATTGTTTTTGTACTCTTGACACTTGTACACTGGTTACAGCGGGTGGTAGCCTATACTGTGGAGAAATAACATTGTTTTTCCATGCAACATTCAGGATATTCTTTGACCATCTTCCTCAGGCAAAATAATCATTCTTCTAAGAGCGGACACTTTGACAAATGACCTTCCCCCCCCCCCCCCCCCCCCCTCCCCCCTCCTATAGTATAATAAATAATGATTAATGTTTAAACTGGAAACACAAAGGGGTCCAAGGGACACAGGGGCACTTGGCCGGAGCTTTGAATAATGGATTGAGCAGAGCAGGCAGGCAGGCAGGCGAGGCAGGAAGGTGGACAGGTCTTCAGGGAGGTTCAGGGAGAAGGTTAAGCTTCCTCTGGGACGTGCATGAGGTTAGGTTCTGCTCCTGGCAGCCAGGCAGGGGCACCAGACTGTCCAGGCTTGAAACATTGAGAGGATTTCAGGGGCCCTGGTGGGCTGTCAGGCCCGGGAGGAGCTGGGTGGGTTACAGGCAGGGGCGTCACAAGGGGGGGGGTGGGGGGGAGTGGGACTGAGTTCCTAGGGCCCAAGGTGCAGGGGCCTTTATTATTTTATACTTTAGCTATTGAAAAATAGCAGATATAGGGGGGCGGCGGGGCGCAGTGGTTAGCGCTTCGCCTCACAGCTAGAAGGTCCTGGGTTCGATTCCCACCGGGGGACGCTGTGGGCGCTGGGGGCGTGTTCCTCCCTCCGCGTCATCAGCACCTGCACCCTAGGTGGGGTTGGCGATAGGGCCTTTCTGTGTGGACTTTGCATGTTCTCCCTGTGTCTCCTATGGTAGATGCCCTCACAAAAACATGCAGTAGTCCTGGTTTCTATACTACCTCCCCCTAGCCAGCCAGGTGCTCCCCAATTCCCCTGGCACGGCAGGGGGAGAGCGGAAACTAGGACTACAGGTTAGGTAGTTGGCACTGGGTGAGCTTGTAGATCTGCTATTTTTGAAACGTCGTAAAAATGTGTGCAAATCTTTGAATATATGTATTTTTTAAGTGAACATTTGTAACTCAAATGTTGATTCTGGGGAGGGGTCCCCGGAACTAAATATTTTGAGATGGGGGTCCGTGGCCAAATACATATCATTTTGGGGGTCCTTCACATGAAAAGGTTTGAGCACCACTGACATAGAAACAACAAAAGATTTAGAAGACATTTATAGAATTGTGTCACAAATATTAAAAGACCTGCACAAAATGTAACGATTTTTCAAAAATAGCAGATCTACAAGCTCACAGCGCTGCGAGCTTGTAGATCTGCTATTTTTTAATGGTTAAAGCACAACATAATGCATAATAATGCGGCCCCATTCATGGGGGGCCCACGGTGAATCCTTGTACCCAGGGCCCGGAATTTGATGTGACACCCCTGGTTACAGGGGCCATCTGGTAGTCAGAAGGGCTCCAGTTTGTCCCCCTGGCCGAGCAAGACACTTAACCCCTAAGTGAACCCCTCAGTCCCATTAGAGCTGCACTGTGTAACTTTCCTCTTCTACCCTGGATTTAAACCTGGTTTCCTGATGCATTAGTGCATGCATGCTGATACTTTTTAGCATTGAGTTGACAGAGCCTGCCTGCTTGCTCAGGCGATACATTGTATCTTGACCTTCATGTCCTGCATCTAGGTGAGACATGACCTTTTGACACAATCTAAATGTCTCAATAGAAGGACAGGGAGATAAAATACAACCACCCCAATTGTATAATAAGTTATTGCGACCGTAGGTCTCAGTTTACTATCAGAACCGTCACATCCTGTCTGTGTCTGTCCGGACGGACGGACGGACGGACGGACGGACGGGTAACGCTTGTCTTTTTTGTTGATTGACTCTCACCCTCTGACATCACACTCTGTCATCACTGTGATGTTATGGGAACCAAATCCCTTTTATTGCCATGGAGAATCTCCATATATATATGGCAATAAAAGGGATTTGGAGATCCCTGTGATGCCAGGGGAACCTAATCCCTTTTATGCCCATATATGGAGATACAGAGATCCCCGTGATGCCAGGGGAACCAAATTCAGTTTATGCCCATATATGGAGATCCCTGATGTCATCAATATTAAGCCTATAACTGTGAATGCCGATATATAATCACTGTCTGTGATGTCAGGGTAACCAAATCCCTTTTATTGCCATATATGGAGATCCCTGTGATGCCAGGGGAACCAAATCCCTTTGGCCAGATAGCCAAGACATGGTGCGAGGTCGCTTTTCGCCCTTAGGTGTCTTGTAGTCGGGGTCCATGCTTCATAGCAGGTAATAACACTCCAGTATTAAATACAGCTTGAGCACAGCGGGTGTGTTTCCCCCATATGCACTCAACCATGAAATATGGCCCAACAAAGAGCTTAATAGCAAAGACACAAGTCATTCTAATGGAGTGACCCCTGAGTCAGTGTTACACCAATACACGTGTCTGACAAAATGGAGTGACCCCTGGGTCAGTGTTACACCAATACATGTGTCTGACAGGAGACATGTTGCTTCTATGTGGTTTATGGCTACAAATTGGTCTAGAAAGAGCAGTGATTTTCAAAGTCCGGTCTGGAAAAGATACAGAGAGGGAAATCAATAGCCTACAATTAAATGTAAAATAAAGAAAAAAATAATCATGATTTTTTTTTTTGTTATTTCGATGCAAATTTTGAGCATGTCATTAATTATTATGAAATGTTCCAAATTAGGGATATCCGATATTCGATTTTATGGTATATTCCAACTCTTTAAAAAAAAATGTTTTACAGCATAGTTTGATTAAAGTATAATTTGTTGATTACTATACTTTAAGGTCTTAAAAGTACTTAAATTGTTTAAAAATGTGAAGATATACACTCATACTGTAAGTTGGTTTGTTTACTGTTGAGTGAGAAAAAAATGTTGAGCATTAAGCTAATCATCTGGGGACCCCACCAAGTCACTTGGGGGACCCCCTGGGGGTCCCGACCCACAGATTGAGAACCACTGCTCTAGAGACAAAACCAGCCACAGCCTCAGCTAGTAAATGCACACTTTGGAACAAAACATTGTGTGCAAACAAGGGTTTTTAACACAAACGGCTTTAATTCACAGGATGCGAGTTGTTTGTTGTCTCAGAACGCTTCATGGTTGTTTTGGCTCGAGGGTTGTGTTGTTGGACTTGTCGTAAAAAGCTCGGTTCTACAAAGCAGAGTTAGCCATAATAGCTTTAAATGCTAGGTTATAAAAATAAAAATAAAAGTTAATTATATGTTGTGGAGTTTAAGTTTAAGAACCAATAAGTGACATGAAGTCACTATAATGATAACACGGATGGCTGTGTACGAGTGTGTTAGCCAGGACTGGACACTGCTGGTCTGCTATAAAGGAGGACAGAGTTCGCTTTGATCCCATGGTCAAGGAGGAGCATTAGGTGCAGTGACCCTGCAGTACCTGCAGCCATCTGCAGGTGGTGTTTCTGGGCCCTGTGTGGGCACCGATTTGTAAATAAATGTTGAAACTGTTTGCGGTCACAGGTGTGTTTGTGTATGGAGCATTTTACAATGGCTTAAAACGTGGCTCAGACAGACAGTCATAATCAAGGTCCGGAACTATAAAATAAATCACTAATTATTTAACTTCACTTTAAACTTAACAGATTTAGTATTCCATGACAGAGAACAGGATTGAGGTTTTGGTCAAAAATAACAATGTTTAATCTGACAGGAACCTTTTATAGGCCTATACAAGTTACAACCTTAATAGTCTTGCTAATGTTTGTTTGGGGTAATCCTGAATTCATGGAGGAGAACTGCAGCCTTCTGACCAGTCAAATAAGGCCAGAAACATCAATGACCAACCAAATAGGGGCGGCAGTGGCTCAGGAGGTATAGCGGCCGCATGCGAACCGGAAGGTTCCCAGTTCGATCCCGGGCTGCTCTCGACGAGCAGGTTGGTTGGTGCCTTGCATGGTTTCCTCCGCCATCGGTGTATGAATGTGCATTAAATTCATCCATTCACTCACACAATCTATGTGAAGCGCCTTGGATAAAGGCGCTATATAAATGCACCATTTACCAAATAAGGCCAGAAACGCCAATACTGTTGTCTAGTAATCAGAAGCTCACCGGTTCGGTTTGCCTCCCGGCCAGGCTCGTTCATGTCTAGGTCAGGGGTCTTCAACAGTCCTCAGAGTTACTACAGGGGGTCCTCCAAATCTTTGTGTGATAGAAACTTTTTTTCTTCTTTTTTTATATTAACCACTTGAACCCTATAGTGTCCTTATTCTGAGAACTTTAGCCAAAAATAGCAGATCTACAAGCTCACAGCGCCTCACGCTGCGAGGCGTTGTGAGCTTTTAGATCGGCTATTTTTGGCAAAGAGCTTTGGTGTAGAGGGGAAAAAGAGCAGACTAAGTACAGAGTTAAAGGTCAGGTTTATTAAGTATTGACGGTTCAAGTGGTATATCTGAAAACACAAATTGACATGAATCCAAAATACACTGATGATTGTGCTGTCAAACGATGAACCTATATGGAATCTATGAAAAAAAAATTTGGGGTCCCTGCTTCATCTCTCTCAACTAAGGGGTCTTTGGCCTGAAAACGTTGAAGACCCCTGGTCTGAGTGATCCAAATGTCCCTGAGAAAGACACTTAACCCATAACAACTTGAGTGAAGCTGAAAGTGAATTTCCCACGCAGACAGGATTAACAGCGGTCTCTCCTCTCCACCTTGGGACACGCTACACATGACAAGGTGAATTCCAAAGCTTTTAGGACAGCAGCCAGGAATGTGAGGAATGAGGCATTATGGCAGGAATATCACATTCCTTGGATTCAATGACGGTTACATTAGTGGAATGAACGCCAGATAACACTCACCCACAGAGAGAAGGGGGATATTGTTGAACCCTGCTATGGAGAGGGGAGAGGAGAGAAGAGGAGAGGAGAGGAGAGGAGAGGAGAGCCTGAAGGTCTTTGCACTGCTGCGTTTTTCGGGCCGAATATCGGGGTGAATTTCGGAGCGCGTGAATAAAATAATCAATAATCAAACGCACTTCGCAACGAAAAACGCAGCACACTGCTGCGTTTTTCGTTGCGAAATATGTTTTTCAGGGCAAGGAGAGAGAGAGAGATAGAGAGAGCAAGGGACCGAGTGGTGCGCGAAACGGGCGGCAGTGTGCAAACGTGACTGACATAACGTGAGGTTGATTTTTTTATTCACGCGCTCCGAAATTCACCCCGATATTCGGCCCGAAAAACGCAGCAGTGCAAAGACCTTCAGGCTCTCCTCTCCTCTCCTCTCCCCAAACTTTATGTTGGATAAATCTCTGCAAGCATAACAACATAAACCAGTGGTTCTCAGATGTTTAAATTTAAGGACTCCGATAACTCTTAAAGGTGTACAAATTCCACTCACTCTCAGAGTTACAGACCTATTTGGACTGCAGCGATGAAAATATATCCCCCACCACCGGCAATATAAATTAATGAGGGGGTTATCAAAAGCAAAGGCACAGATTTACCCCATTTGCCCCCACCAGCAACTGGAAGCGTGCCATTCTCCAGCATCAGCTGAATACACTACCGAAGGGAGGGA
This sequence comes from Nannobrachium achirus, assembly GCF_963921795.1. Classification (NCBI taxonomy): domain Eukaryota; kingdom Metazoa; phylum Chordata; class Actinopteri; order Myctophiformes; family Myctophidae; genus Nannobrachium; species Nannobrachium achirus. Next base: position 50,037,742 of record NC_137819.1, on the reverse strand, counting down.
GGGATGAGCTTACCTTTGAGTAAAGCCCAGGTGTGATGAAGCTATCATCCGAGGCTGCAACACGCCCTGAAGCCCTTCTGGCAGGCTTAAGAAACACAGGAGATAAGAGGAAAACATAACGATCTTATCTCTTCAAATGTTTTTGTCAAAAGGTGCGGGGCAAAAGTGCAGGCAACAGGCATATCAGGCCTCAGGCGATATACTGGTACTTTAAATATTTGGCAAATGAAGTCGTTTACAGAAGTTTCTGCGATAGCATCACAGTAAGAGCAGGGAGAGGAGTGGGATTAGTCACAGATGGCATCATTCTACTGCATGATCCCTCACGCACATGCCATCATAGGCGAACATTCTGTGAAAAATAGCAGATGTTTGCAGGTCGTCTGTTTAAAGCACAGAGATTTAGGTGTAGAGCAGTGGTTCTCAAAGAGGGTTCCAAGGACCTCTCAGGGTTTGTTTGATTGATTGAAGAATGTATTAGAAGTTTGCAATAGAAAAAAGTACAGTTTCATGACAGTACAAATCACTGGTACAAAGTCAACTAAAAGGAGATCCTAGAAAGCCGAGGCTTATTTCCACAGGAACCACACTTTAAGTATCTCATATAACATTGAAAGACAGACGGATAGAACATAGTACTTTATCTAGGATAATATCAGTTTCAAAAGCATAACATCAAATACAAAGGCAGAAAAAAAAAGAAAAGGGGGGGGGGGGGGGGGGCTTTTCACACCAATTTTGAAGGAGGCTAGGGATTTGCTCTCCTTTAAGGCTTGTGGAAGGGCGTTCCACATGTTGATGGTATAGCAGGAGAACGAGTTAGCGCCTTGTTTAGTGTTAAATCTACGTTGATGATGATTAGTGGAGCTGCCTCTGGTGTTGTGATCGTGAACATCCTTGACCTTTAAGAAGTAGTTTGCCAGGTACATGGGTATCTTCGAGGTGTAGTGAATCTTGTACACCAGGCCCATTGCAAGATGCCGTACTCTGTCAGCTACTTTGAGCCACCCCACGCTTTCGTGGTCATGGTCGGTAAGGTGGGTCTGAGGTGGAAGACCAAGCACAACCCTAATTAGTTTGTTCTGGGCTGTTTGGAGCTTTAACTTTAAGGCAGCTGGGGCGTCGCGATACCAGACAAGGACTCCGTAATCAATGAGGGGCCCAATAAGAGCACCTCCTAGTGTCTTTCGAGATTTAATATTGATCAGTGGGGCAACCCTTTGCAAGAAACGAATTCGTTGGTTGACTTTTTTGATTACCTTGGTAGTCATTTTTTCACTGGATAGATTAGCCTCCAGGATGCAACCCAGGTAGCAGATGTGTTTTTTTCTTTCTATCACAGTGTCACCTACTTTAATTGTGAAGTTCTCAACTATGCTAAGTTTCTGACTAGATCCAAAGAGGATACATTCAGTTTTACCTAGGTGAATTGAAAGTCTGTTGTCATTGAGCCAGGTGCAGATCATGTTTAGTTCACAGTTAAGGGCCTTTGATGGGTTGATGGGTTCCTTGATGGGGTTCCAAATGGCCCCTTTCTGTCTGTCTGTCTGTCTGTCTGTCTGTCTGTCTGTCTGTCTGTCTGTCTGTATGTGTGTATCTGTACTCCTGTCCCTTACAGGTCCATTTGGTTCCATTTTGTACACACGCTCAGAGTTATGGGGTCCTTGAAATTAAACCGTTTTGAGAAGCGGGGGGAAAAGGAGGTACCGGTTTAGGGCAAGTGTCTTCACCATTTTTCAAGCCTTAGCTGAGAGAGAGATGAAGCAGGGACCCCCACTACATATAGTATAAAATTGTGTTGCAATCTTTTCAATAGATTTCATAGATAGCTTCATAGACTTGTTTGACAGCATTATAATTGTGTAGTGTTGTGTTGGATTCATGTTATTTTCAGACAGTTAACCACTTAAAACCTCGAAACCTGTACTTATTCTGCTCTCTATTCCCACTACACCAAACCTCTTGGCCAAAAATAACCGATCTACAACCTCACAGTGAGGCACTGTGATCTTGTTGATCTGCTATTTTTGGCTCCTCAGAATAGGGATGCAAGGGTTCAAGTGGTTAATGGAGAAAAAACTATCCTATCACACAAAGATTTTGTGGCTCCCCTACAGTAACTCTGAGGACCCCCACAGGGGCTCTTGTACCCCCTGTCGAAGACCCCTGATATAGAGTTTAAGTGGTTGAGGCTGAAAATGCATCATTACCCCTGCCAGTCATCCTGAACACCTCCATACCTACAGGCTCTAAAAGGATTGTGATAAATATCTGCTGAAGGCATCGCTAAAGAGACCTGAACTCTGAACTCTGTGCCCTTCCCTTCTATCCGGTTAGCCTAATAATATTAGCATTAGCCGATAATTGACACTCTTTAACGTTCCCAAATACCCACGAGTCAGCTATAGGGTAAAAAGCCCTGAGAAAGGAAAGAGGGAAAAAAAAGGCATTCCAGCTGAGGGCTTGGCTCACATTCACACAGAAAAATGCAACGGCCCTCTAGGAATCTAGGAATCATTCACTCAGCCAGCCGGGATGCTTTCAACAATACCGTGCTGTGTAGCAGTGTGTGTACACAGCACAGCAATGATTCTATTAAGTCCCACGAATCAATTTGAAATCTGGCCAAGAACAATACATGTTTGGCTTGTATTACATGGCCAAGCCTTGTACTTGGAAGTGAATATACTACACCTCACTGGGCTTGGCTGCACTAGTCCCACACAGGCATGATAACAGATATCTTTTTGTTAGAAGTTTGTGGTGTTGCCAATCGTCCACTTGAAATACAGAATGATTCCTTATTTGGAAACTAAAAGACGCGTCCCTTATTGAACTGAAAGAGGACACACTTTGTTCCTAATTATTTTTTTGAAACGATCAATGACACACATCTTACAAGTTCAAACTGTTCATATACATATTACTTTAATACAGGTTGTTACAGTGTGGAAATTAGACATGGGAGAAGACCTCAAGAGGCGGCTGTTCTTAGCTACAGTGGTGTCAGTACTGCTGTATGGGGCTGAGACATGGACCCTCACAGTGGAGTCAGTACTGCTGTATGGGGCTGAGACATGGACCCTCACAGTGGAGTCAGTACTGCTGTATGGGGCTGAGACATGGACCCTCACAGTGGAGTCAGTACTGCTGTATGGGGCTGAGACATGGACCCTCACAGTGGAGTCAGTACTGCTGTATGGGGCTGAGACATGGACCCTCACAGTGGAGTCAGTACTGCTGTATGGGGCTGAGACATGGACCCTCACAGTGGAGTCAGTACTGCTGTATGGGGCTGAGACATGGACCCTCACTGCACAACAGGAAAGGGCCCTGGATGGAGTCTACATAAGAATGCCACGAATGGCACTAGGTGTCGCATGGACGGACCACATCAGAAATATGGTCCTCTATGGGGAACTACCATGAGTCACAGACAAAGAGAAGGATGATGCTGGCAGGCCACTGCTTCAGGCACCCAGAACTAGAGGCAAGCAAACTGACACTATGGGAGTCAACCCAGGGCACACCACCTACGTAGAAGCACTGCGGCACGACAGCTTAGATCTCTAGACCCTGATGTTAGACAGGAGAGTGTGCTGTAGCCAGGAGTCCTGAGTTGGTGTTGGCTAGATCACACTCTTGCATCGCATCGCACGGGTCGCACTTAAACTATGTACTTGGACATCTTTTTTCTGTCTACACCAAATCTCATTGCCACAAATTATTTGAATTTCAGGTAGAAGAGTCAGAATAATTATCCGGCTTTCTCAGGGAAGGGAAGTCGAGTGAGGATCATGGTGATATTTGTCATTGAATGTATTCCTACGGGGCTGCGATGGCACCTGTCAGCGGGGAGTGTTGGGTGGGAGTATTTGGAGGAAGGGGGGCTCCGACAGCAGTGACAAGACAAGACAGAAATGTGTGTGGGGAGGAATACATTAGGTTAACCACTAAATTGGATAAAAGGGGGTAAAAAGCAAAGAAAGAAAGGAAGGAAAGAATCAACGTTATTGTCCCATCACAGATTTACAGGTGTAAAAATAGCGGGTGAAATTAGTTATTGTGTAAGCTCCACCCTGTTAGTGGGGCTGTCATGGAGGCTGTAGGCGAGGTACAGTATAAGACCCAGTGTTGCCAGATGGGAAATGTTGAATTTTCGTACCGGAGGCTTAAAATTATCGTATTTAAAAGAAAACTATAGTACACAAATCAAAAGAGAATTCACACATTTAAATAAGTAATTTCACAAAAGAAATGTATTTAGTGTAAGAAACAAACTTGTTTGAGACTCCTACGTGACAAAAACTCATCATATACTGTATGCTGCATGGAGGCAGGCAACTTCCTGAACCATACACAAATAAAAGCCCGAAACTGGCCCAGAAAGACATGACTGGTGTTTTTCATGCCTCCAACTAAGTAGCCTACAGATCTAGGGTCAGATTGACCCTTAATTTCCTGCCTTATTTTGAGAAGCCAAACCAGATCCCGAATCGGCAGCCAGGGATTTTTTTTTTTTTTGCGATATGGTGAAATTATCGTGTGTGTGTGTGTGTGTGTGTGTGTGTGTGTGTGTGTGTGTGTGTGTGTGTGTGTGTGTGTGTGTGTGTGTGTGTGTGTGTGTGTGTGTGTGTGTGTGTGTGTGTGTGTGTGTGTGTGTGTGTGTGTGTGTGTGTGTGTGTGTGAGATAAAGGCTTTATTAAACCATGTTGCAGCTGCAGGCTCTTAATACCTGGATGAGAAGGGGGAGAGAGACGGCAACCTCAGCCTGTGGCCGGTGAATGTACGCATGCACACAGTTAAAAAAAGAACCACACCAAGGTGGAAATAACATCACTCAAAAGAAGAAGGGATGCAAGACCCTGGCTCAGTCGCACATTATTTTATTCAGCCTGTGCATGCATTTGGTGTGGTTCTTTCTGAACTAAATGTAGTTGTTTCTGTAGCTGCATGAGCACCCACTGCTTAAAGAAAAACTTTCAGTCAGAGGAAGAGCACCTGCTTGTTTTCCATACGTATGATGAACACAATCACTTATTTTACGGCACTCCATCTTTAAGGCTAAAAGGATAACACAAACAAGACCCGAGGACTTGTTTCCATTGTGGTCCTACGTATTCAATTCATCAACATAGCATACAAAATTAACACAAACATGTCATCAACAAATACAAACACCATGTACAAAAGAGAAGGGGGAAATTACATTGACCTCCCCTTGTGGTCCCCTGATGGATGTCTTTTCAGGCCAGTTTTGAAAGAAACCATCGTTACACATCCTTTAATGGATGCTGTCAGGGCATTCCACATTTTGGTGGCAGAGCAGTGAGAACTTTCTAAGTTGGCACAGCAAACGCATCTGTCAAGTAGGCTACGATTTACAGCACACCGTGTGGTTAAACTGTGTCACTGACCCCCACAATTAGCTGATCCACAATATCACAACGTGACACGTCCACACAAATTCACAAAAGGGCCACGTCTGTTTATCATTAAAATGTTTTATTACAAAGACCTTTTTGATAGCTGTCACAATTATATCCAGGCAGGCAGCAGCAACTTATTCATTCCTACTCCCTAATGCTAGATTAGATTCATTGCTTTGGCCAGACATTCTGGTCTGGTAAGTATTATCCCAGAGTCACTATCAAAAAGAAGAACAGTTCACCTCCCTGCTACTTATCTGGCTTTTTACTGACAACATTAAGTGCTGAGCCAGCAAGAGAAGAAGTGTGCTATTCAAGAGGCTAAATCAGTCAGCAGTTAGAAAATGACAGTCAGACATTTAGCTAATAACAGTGGTGGAAAAAGTACTCACATTGTTTAAGTAAAAGTATCAATCCTGCAAATTCAAAATGTAGGCCTACTGGAGTAAAAGTACAAAAGTATTTGGCAACAAAATGTACTTAAAAGCACACAAGTGAAAATAGCAGATCTACAAGCTCACTCGCCTTGTGTAGATCGTCTATTTTCAAATAGCCTATAAAATAGGACTAAAGTGGTTAATGTCAGTTTTATAATACAAGTAAGACGCCTCAGGGCGACATGCGACCTCGCCCTTCAATTCTTGGTTATCTTGGCTATCTGATGTATATCGGACCAGTTACTCATATGGAGACCCCTGGTACCCATATATGGAGATCCATGTACTGTATATGGAGATATGCTGTGAGAGCCCAAACCAGTTATTCGTTATGTGAAAGTCCTATGTCTACGTCTATGACATCTGACATCATACCCTTTTATGCCCATACATGGAGATCCCTGTCTGTAGAACCAGCCACACATATATGGGCTGTCTTGGCCATCTGTGGAGTAAAAGTTCAATATTTGAGTCCGATTTGTAGTGGAGTATTGGAAATTGGAGTACAATTTCTTACTAACCCTAAATACCTCAAAATTGTACTTACTGTATAAGTACATGTAATTAGTTACTTTCCACCACTGCCTAATAGACAGGAGGAGCAGCATGGCTGTGTTTCCCAGCAGTGATGCTACAGTGTACTGTACGCTAAGCAGCTGTTTTGTGTTTCCAGGCTCTGAGGTGAGCATACGTGTCAGTTTTAGGCTGAGCCGTGCCTTTGCAAGCTTAGCGCTCCTTGTTGACATAGAGAGTACAGAGCTTAGCTGCCATCTCTCTCTCTCTCTCTCTCTCTCTCTCTCTCTCTCTCTCTCTCTCTCTCTCTCTCTCTCGCACACTCAACGGCCTGCATCACCTCATTAGTCAGAAATGTCCCAGTCCCAAATTCCAGTATTCTTGAGGCAAGGAAATCTTTTTTGTTTTGTTTTTTGTTTTAAATGTTTTTGTTTTGTTAGTTGGCATTTTCCCAGTACCGAACTGTGTGTGTGTGTGTGTGTGTGTGTGTGTGTGTGTGTGTGTGTGTGTGTGTGTGTGTGTGTGTGTGTGTGTGTGTGTGTGTGTGTGTGTGTGTGTGTGTGTGTGTGTGTGTGTGTGTGTGTGTGTGTTCAAGTAATCCTTGATATTGTAGAGGCACTGCAAGCTCAACGAGTCAGGGGTAACTCAGCTGCACAGATCTGCAAATAGGCATGGGAGAGGATCTTAGAACACGGGGACCTGGGGATATAGAGAGAGAGAACCAGCGGCACAGGGCCTTCGCTGCTCTACTCGCATCCGACTTTGGGGCCTCGGCCTTGGGCCGACGAGTGGCAGCGTGCCGTGGACCATCTCCAGGGACCCCTGGCGATATAACAGGGGATATGGGGATATATAGAGAGAGAACCAGGGGCATGGGCCGGCCGCCGTTCCACTCCTATCCGACTTTGGAGCCTCGGCGTGGGACGGCCAAGTGGCACGTGTCGCGGACCACCTCCGGGGACTCCTGGAGGTACGAGGACCCCCTGGCGGCACCGCGCTGTACCCTGTGTAGCCGGGAAAATGACATAACGGGGTGGCTAAAGGACGGCGCCCGGGGACCACCGCTCCGGGGGACCACCGGACGGACGCAAATGTGGTCGCGCCGCTGGGTGGAGGACCACCGCCACTGCAGCCCACTTCTGATAGGAGTGGAACGGCGGCCGCCCCGTGCCCCTGGTTCTCTCTCTATATCCGCATGTACCCATGTTATATCGCCAGGGGTACCTGGAGGTGGTCCACGGCACGCATGCCACTCGACGGTCCGAGGCTGAGGACCCAAAGTCAGATGCGAGTGGAGCGGCGAAGGCCCTGTGCCGCTGGTTCTCTCTGGTTCTCTCTCTATATCCCCATGTCCCCATGTTCGAAGATCCTTTCCCATGCCCATTGTGCAGCTGCGCAGAATCTGTCACAGATTCTGCAGATTCTGCCTCGAGTTACCCATACTTGAGCTCAACAGTGGCGGCAGTGGCTGTAGAGCGGCTGTCTTGGAATCCGAAGGTTCCAGGTTCTATTACCGGCTTCTCCTAGCTAAGTGTCAAAGTGTCCTTGAGAAAAGACAATGGGATTTTTACTTGAGTTGTGAGACGTAAGACCCATAAAAATTGGCCCACAAATGGGTTGGGAACCACTGTAATAAGGTGTTGTGTGTAGTGTGTGTCTCCACAGCGGCCTGTTCAAAGTGCACGGCTCCTTGTTCATCCTGGTGCTCAGGGCACCGAGCCGATACCGAACAGACTTCAATAAAGGCACCGGTTGTTTTTGGCCTGCATGGGGCCGTGGCCAGCCATGCTGCACAGTGTTTGTGTAAAGACTTTCCATTCATTCAACAAACAAATAAAGGCATGAATGGAAATTAGAGTTGCATATGTATACAGTATATAAATGCCCTTCCTCTGGAGAGGCTCGAACTGTACAAAGGAAGCTTGTGCAATGTGTAACCATATCTGTATAATCTGGAAATGTTTTGTTGACAGTGTTTCCCTGCCCATTAACTACATAATAAGTCCTATTCAAAACATTTTGAAAAGCATTTATTTTATTTGTTCTCTTCCGTAATGACACGCCCAAAACAGGGATGTCAGGTTTAAATTGGTTATGAATAACTGTAAATTCCATTTCAAACACGACATGTACTGTAGTCAAAATGTTTAGAGCTGTTTTCATCTGATGAATCACAGCCTGGGAAAATCCTGAGTGTTAATTTATCTGAGTGTAAATATGGAGTCCGCTTATACTGAGGATATTAAAATTCAAAATTTAGAACAAACATGGAACGTGCACGTTCAGTATGTATTGGTGATGGTGATGGTGATGATTGGTGATGTTTGTATTGTTGATGACATGCAGGATTGTGTTTATATTTTATGCTAGGTTGATGAATTGAATACAGTGGGACCACAATGGACTTTTTTTGTGTTATCCTTTTAGCCTTAATGTCTGACTGTACCTCGTGCTGTTTACATTTCTGACTAATAAAGTATTCAATCTAAAAAAAACAAAAGAAGAAAAAAAGACCCCTACTACAGATGAGTTAGTCTTGTAGCTCTGTGTTGTTGACTCTAGCAGAGCATCAGTGTCACAGGTGAACTACTATCAATGATTATTGGGTCTTACAGGCTTAACTAGTAGATCCTGCAAGCAGGTGAGGTATTTTGAGAAGTATACATAAGGAATAGGTTTATAACAGTTGCATAGTACAGTACAGTATGAGTCAGTAAGAGTCAGATGTAGCTTAAGGATTCTTAGAACTATGGAACTCAACAGATGTTTTCCTTAGCGCATGAATCTGAAACCACATGCTATATAAAGCTAGCATAATTACTGGACTGGTCTGAGAAAAGCCTGCCATGCCCTCTCTCTCTCTCTCTTTCACGCACACACAAACGCATGCATGCATGCACGCACGCACGCACGCACGCACGCATCAAGCCCTTTATTTTCTCCCAACTCCTTTTCACAAGAAGAACTGTTTGCATATTTTATAATAATAATACGGTGCTTTAAAGTTCTAGCAAGCATTAAGGAATGATCAAATGCTTTTAGTATGCCGTAATGATCACTGAACTTAATCCACCCTCAATTGCAGTCATCCGCAGACACTTAGCACTTTACTGCCAACAATAACTATACAACTATTATTCTGATATTAAACTGCCTGCTGCAACTTTATTGGAGTCACATAAAGCTGTGCTCGCTTGTAAGCAGCTTATGATTACAATCTGTTGTGATTGTATGATTGTTGAGAAGGAATCATAAACATCTGTGATGGATTCTGTTGATATGTCCAGTGGTGGTAAGTATATCTAAGTACATTTACTCAAGTACAGTACTTGAAGCTGCACTATGTAACTTTCCTCTACCGTTTCCTTTGCAAGTGCTGACATTTCTTTGAGCTAATATTGCCTGCTTGCTCAGGGGATAAATTTAATCTTGACCATCAGATCAAAATTCATGTCAGATCCTGCGTCTATAGGTGAGAAATGACCTTTGACACGATCTTTGCTAAAGCCGGTGGGTATTTGGTGCCCGGCAGCTGTTTGCCCCCGGGCGATTATTTGGAAATATACAGTATTCAAAAAAGACGATCTAGCTTGTAGATCTGCAATTTTAGAAAGATTTGGATTTTTTTTTTTATCTGTTTTTGTACTTAAAGTACTGTATATTTTGATGCAAAGTATATTTGAATACTTTTTGCACTTTTATTCAAGTAAAATGTTGAATTCAGGAGGAGTTTTACTTTTATAACAGTTATTAACAGTCATTGGGGTATTGGTACTTTGACTTAAGTACAACAATCTGGAGTACTTCTTCCACCACAGATTGTATGATTGTTAGAAGGACTCATACATAACATCTGGAGTTGTTTCTGTTCAATATGTGCAGGTCTTCAACAGTCAGGGAATGATTGTTATCGGGACTCCAGCTGCAGAGGAACATTTTCCCACGACATCGCTGCTGTTCTGCTGTTCAGGAACACTTCTTTCACATCACCTCAGCAGTGGTTTTACGGTCGCCTCTAGGTGCTGTAGTGTAAACTTCACTCTCCTCATTCTTAAGAAGGATTAGTGGACTCTGCAACTTGACTTTGAAGCTCAGAGATTTCCAAAACAAAGGTTTTGACTTCTGAAGTCTTTCTGCTCTGCAGCTGAGGGGGGATTTTATAATGAGGGGATTTTCTTGTCACAAGGACAGTCCGGTTCCATAATCAGGTCGGATCACATCCTCATAGTAGGGACATCTTGGGACACCGATAGCCAAGCGTGTCCTTTACTGCCCCGGATTTGATTCCCGAGCCCGGTGGCATATTTGCTGCATGTCACTCATGTTGACTTTCTCCCCTGTTTCCAGTCTCTCTCTCCACTGTCAAAAGAAATGCCCAAAACTCCAAAACAAATCTTAAAACATATAAAACTAGAAAACATTTTGTTCCTCAATGTAGTGCGAATGAGCTTGCATAGTTGCACCACAATTGGATACTGTGTTCATGATTTGTGGCATTTTGTTCAAAACGGGCCACTCCTGCAAACTTTATATGTCAATCTTAGCCAGTCAGGATGGAATATGAAAGATTTGAAAGACCTGCTTTGTGTAATGACTACAGAGATACTGTCTACCAATTTGCATGATGATTGGACAAATCTGTAGGAATACTGTCCAGAAATGTCGCATGTTAGCAAAAATCTGCCTCCTGGTGGCGCTATAACAGGCCCATATGGAAGAAAATGGGGCAGAGGTTTTCTGCGCTTGCATCCAGGGAATGTGTGTGCATAGTTTCGCCAACGGTGCCAGAGATTTGCTGTTCACAGACGGAAGGATGGAAGGACAGACACACAGAGGGACGGACAGGATGCAAAACATATTCTTGGCCATGCATCCTCTGTGTTAATTTAACTCCGATATAAACATCCATTTGGTTCCATTTGTACACTCTCCGTTATGGATGGGTATGTAATATGTACAGTCTTTGGACAATGAATATATAAATGGATGCAGTATGTATAGTCTATCAAAAGCATGAATCTACCGTGTCAACAGGACTCAACAGTGATTAACTGGGCATGTACAGTGTCAGTCTATCAACTCGTTCCCATCGTTCGGTGCTGTGCTTGGAACACAAAATGCTGTGATAACAGTGATTCTAAGGGAACTCATTTTTGGTCCTCTTCCAGGAACCTCTCTCAACACAGCAGACAAACCAAGCACTCGATAAAATCCTCAGTGTTGGTATAAGCAAAGTAAAATTGGACTTTATACGGTCCCATTTTGGGTCTTTTTCTACTCTCTGCGTTAGATTAACATGATGAGGGTTTTAGTGGTGCATATTCATGCGTTAAATGTGTACAGTTGCCTTCCTCCTGTTATAACTGTTCACGATGAGATCATAACAGTGAGATGTTTCTGACAGCTCTGCGATGCAGGCGTAGCTACATATTAATTACATGATGATGAGACATGCAACATGCTGCACTTTAACCACATAGCATCCCTATTCTTGGTATGTCATAATAGGACAATGGCTAAACATTCTGCAAAAACATCTGAACATTTTTGGTCAAAAAAAAAAAAAAAAAGGTTGAGCATGAGACAAAGATGGTGAACATTCAGCGAAAATAACAGATCTACAAGCTCACAGCGTTGTAGAACTTTGCTATTTGACAAATAAAGTTTATAGGGTTTAAGTATAGGGTTAAAGTGGTTAACAGCAACAGTGTCATTGTCTCAGATTTGTCTATATGCAGCATCTCATTTCCCAGGGGGGTCCCATAAAAACATGAACAAGATACATGGATACATACAGTACAAGTATACAGATACATTCATACATTACACAGATCGCATGCTCACTCTCCCCTACCCTCTCCCAGCCCACCAACCACCACACCATCAGATGAATGGCCCATGCATATCGTCTCTGTCGGGTGGAAACCTCATATGTCCAAAACTGTTACTTTTCAGGATTCAAATTCAAAAGCGGCAAAAGTAGCAGATCTACAATCTGTGTAGATCTGCTACTTTTGATGTTTTTGTGTGATCAAGTAGAGCGCTAATTTACAAAAAAGTTAAAACATGCAGATAAACACCCACTCTCTTCTCTGTATTGTTTCAATGAAAGATGATAGGGGCTTTAGGCTGTGCGTGTGTGTGCATGCATGCGTGCGTGTGTGCATGCGTGTGCATATCCACACTGCTTCAGTGGCTGTGAGTACGTGTGTGTATGTGTTTTACCATATTTATGATCAAGTGAGCACAGTTGCCTGCATGTGTGTGTGTGTGTGTGTGTGTGTGTGTGTGTGTGTGTGTGTGAGTCTGTATTTGTGCTTATCAGAGGGTGAATGTGCCTGTGTGCCCGTGTCCTGCTATCTGCGCTCCTCTCCCTGGCTTCGCACGTGGCTGGCATCGCCTCATTAGTCAGAAATGTCCCAATAATACTTGTGGCTAGGAGGAAACCAACCATCTTGGTCTTAAATGTTTGGTTGAGTTGTTGGCATTTTCCCGTGCCAACAACAACCCCCAAAGAGAGAGTGTGCCCATGAACACGTGCACACAGACTGTGTGTGTGCGCGCGTGCGTGCGTGTGTGTGCGTGCGTGCGTGTCAAACTCCCCATTTTTAGTCAGAACTGCACTCTCTCCCAATCTTCCGCCGTAATCTGAAGTCTCACCTCTTCAGACTCCACCTTAGCCCATAGCCCTTGACCTATCCTTGATGGCCCTGTAGACCTGGCATGCTATAGCGATAGCAGCTTCTTGGTTTGCCTATCATCCTGGATGGCTATTACCTCGTGATGTATTACCTCGTTTACCTTGTCTACTGTGAATCACTGTGGATTAAGTGCTAAATGCCTAAATTGTAAGTTGTCTACCTGTGCGCAGATGTTGTGACTGAGGTACAGGGAATACACTGTGTGCAATGGGGGTCATCAGGTCGACCCCTCAGCTCATCCCAGAGAGACAGAGACAGAGGAGAGGTGCTCAGATCATTGCTGAGGATGACAGCTTTCTGACAGGTTTTAGAGAACAGCCTGTAAATAATACTGTGGAGGCTCAGAACCATAGGGCTGTAGGGCACCTTGCTGTCTGACACCCAGCACATTCATCATCTACGTACCCCGCCAGTGGCGTCAGTTCAGAAAAAGCTAAGGTATGGCAACATGACTGGTGTCTTGCACGCGCGCAATCATGTTGCCATACCTTAGCAACAGGCATGATACATTTATTTTAAGAAGTACATTTTATTTTTTCCTTCGTTTCTACGGTTTCTTGAGCTGGATATGGCTTGGCCTGGAACAGTTGTTCAAGTGCAGCTAAACTTGGCATGTTAGTAAACGTGCCACAATTAACAATAATGCATTGCACCTGTGCAGCTGACCTGCGGAACCTGGGAATATACCATTCTGTCAAGATGGGGAGAATACAAGTGTGGAGAATATAATTATAATACCTTGTTAAAGTGACCATTTTGTTAAATTTTGCATTTGTACCGTAGTTATTTTACTGTAATTTAACAACATAATAACCAGCACAGATAGACAAAGAGATATTCATGGATTTATATTTAAATGTAACTTTTATTTTCCCTCCTGGACCCAGGGTATGGCAGCTGCATACCCCTGCCATACCCAATTGACGCCCCTGTACCACACTCTCTCTGTCTGTCCCCTCTCTCTCTCTGCAGTGGGAACATATCACTGTCAGGTGGAAACCTCATATGTCCAAAACTGTTACTTTTCAGGATTCAAATGCAAAAGCATCAAAAGAAGCAGATCTACAAGCTTGAAGATCTGCTACTTTTGATGCTTTTGTGTGACACTGTAGTATCATTTACGAAAAAACACAAAGAAGTTAAAATATGGAGAGGTTTGTGCCCGACAACAACTAAATGGTTCACATAACGCTTACCTGATTTAAACGTTTTTTTTTTCCCCCCCCAACCCCTCCCCTCTTTGAAATGTGCCAACCAGTAAAACCCAAACCCACACAGACACGTGTTGAGGGTGCACGGCTCCCCGACTGTTGAAGTGTGGTTTGGGGGCCGCATGAAATATAACCGAGTTCCAACAAACCACCATGCCAGTCCTGGATATCCCCCCAGCCCCAAATCATTTTCCATATGATCCAGGAATATGACTGACAGGCTGGACCATAATGGAATTCTCGGACGTCGGCAAAAGGCAGATACAGCAGATGATGCTGTAACTAGAAAAACAGCTACATTTATGGGAAATCTAAAAGAAATGACTGCGGGCTGACGGACAAATTATATGACATCACTTGTGATTTGTGCAGAACATCTGGGCACCAGACAGACAGGACAATCCACATCTCCTAAAAAGTAGAAGATAAGTTTAGATCAGTGATTTGTGCACCATTCTTTTGTTTTTATGGGACAAGTGACCTTTTTCTGAGGCTCTGTCACTGGAAGAAAGCAGAAAATAACTTGACCGCTATTTTATACAACTTCCTAACTTAGCCCGGATCTGCTACATGTTTTAACATTGAGCTAATAGAGCAGACCTGCTTGCTCTGGGGATAAATTGAATCTTGACCATCAGGTCCTGTACGTGAGACATGACCTTTGACACAATCTAAATGTCTCTAAAAGAGGAGCAGGGAAAAGGTTATATTATAAACATAGTCTAGTTACTGTACCATACAGATTGGGTAAAATTACATTGTATTCATTAAAAAGTTGACACAGTTTTAGAGGCTTTACAAATATTTAAAGAGAAAATAGAAATATTTGTAAAATGTAGAAAATGTTTATATTTTTCAGTTTTCTTCCTAAAGTTATCACTTGAACAGACCCAAATTAGCATTGACTTAAGTTACGTGAGGCTTATTTCCTTGGAGCATCACTGCCTGCCAACTTGTGCCATAAGTGCCATGAACTTTGAAATGATTGAGATGCAGGGATAACTGGAAATGAAGTCTCTAATAAATATGTTAGGAGAGTTCCAGACACGCCTAAAAAAACACCACACTACAAACCAGTGCTTCCAGGGCGGGCTAGATGGGCTGCTCTCAGGGGTGTCGCACCAAATTCGGGGCCCTGGGTACAAGGATTCACTCACATTTTGTGCTTTAACTATTGAAAAATAGCAGAAATACAAGCTCACAGCGCGGCACCCGAGTGCCGTGTTGCGAGCTTGTAGATCTGCTATTTTTGAAAAATCATGAAAATGTGTGCAAGTCTTTGAATATTTCAAATCCTTCCAAGGTTTTTTTTTAAAACCTATGTTTCTATGTCAGTGGTGCTCAAACCTTTTCATGTGAAGGACCCCCAAAATGATATGTATCTGGCCACGGACCCCCATCTCAAAATATTTAGTTCCAGGGACCCCCCAGAAGCAAAATTTGAGTTACAAATGTTCGCTTAAAATATATTCAAAGATTTGCACACACTTTCACGAGTTTTCAAAAATAGCAGATCGATGTAAGCTTGTAGATCTGCTATTTTCAATAGCTAAAACTATAGTATAAAATAATTAAGGCCCCTCCACCTTGGGCCCTAGCAACTCAGTCCCACTTCCCCCCCCTTGTGACGCCCCTGGCTGCTCTGCTGGGCTGCAGGGCTGAGGAGGATCAGGGTAAAAGTGGAGAGGAGGGATGGAGAGATGCGTAAATTACGCACGACGTGCGTAAAAATAGCAGACCTACCAGCCCCCATCGCGTCGCATTCGCTACGCACTATGAGCTTGTAGGTCTGTTATTTTCGACTAGGCTTGGCAAGGACAAAAAAAATGCAGGGCTCGTATTCTGCAGTTCAGACCTGACGTCAGCCCCAGCGTGCCGTGGTGGAGGTCGGACTGTTTTAACATCTTCTCTCCTCCGGTATGCCCAGCAGTCAGTCAGAGAAGTAGGCTATGATGAGGAGGAGAAGCACCATGAGGATGTAAGGACTGGAGGTTGGAACTGGACTGTCTGCTACTGGAGGGAGAGTTCAGCTGCAGCAGCAATCATGTGTTGCTTTTAAAAAGAAAATCGGGACTTGGTTTCTTTCTTTGGTTTTCAATGAATTTGCGGTTCCTCACTAGTGATGAGTTGGCTGCTCCTGTTGTGGATTCTAACAGCAGCCGGAATTCAACAGGTGAGACCATTATTAGCCTATTTTATTTTTTTTATTTGTTTTCTGGCAAATTCTAGCCTCGGTCACTGTGGCTGCAGCCTTCAGCAGGAGAGGAATGTGGCATTAGACTATGTTATGTATTGTTGACATACTTTTTCTTAAGAAAAAGTCTTATGCACACCTGATCGGCTCAGAGACAAAGTAGGCAGGGATCAAAGACCTCTAGACTAATAAAACAAAATTACAGACGCTCACCGTCTGCACCTGCACGATATGAACACTTTTATTATTTAGCCTAATTACGTTTCGGCGAAAACACACTTTTGAAATGCGCGATATCTTAGAAGAGATGTGATGTGATAGGCCTATGTGCATTTTCTCCACTTTTGGAAACAATTCACTGGAAGGAGTAGGCCTAACTTTAAAACAGAAATTATAATGTGGAAAGTGTTGCATTAGGCCTACTTGAAAATATTAGGCCTATCACTCATTCGGTTAATTGCTGAAGCGCACGTGAAAGCCTCGATTTAGGTCTATAATTGAAGATAAATGTTGTGACTTGTGAGTGACACGTGCTGTGGAACTGTGTGTGTGTGTGTGTGTGTGTGTGTGTGTGTGTGTGTGTGTGTGTGTGTGTGTGTGTGCGTGCGCGCGCGCTGGCGTGCGTGCGCTGCCTGTGATGCTGCCGCTTCTCAGGCTGCTTTGGTTTCAGCTCTCTGCCATTCGTGGGATTTTACCGCCGCCTTGTGGTTATTTTAGGGAACTGGTTATGTGAGAACCTTGATGTGCAACATAATATTTGAACATTCCTCCTCTGCATTCCTTTAAGTTTCTGTTTCTTTTTTTTTTTAAATTGGGGCCCCTCCATAACACTGTGGTTCTCAACGTGAGGTTCGGGTTCCCCAGGTGGTCCTTGAGTGGGTGCCAGGGGGTCCCCAGATAAATGAGTATTAGCCTACAATTTACAATTTATAAATTAATATTAATTTGGGGTCCTCCTTGACATGATTAAGTGTGGGAACCACTGTGTTAACAGAAAGAATGTATGCGTTGTGGCTCCATTTCATCACTCTGTCAGCAGTCAATCACTCAGGTATAGATACTGTATGGCTCAGGTTTCTAGGTTAAAATTAGATGTTAAAACCCTCATGTGGCTGTGTGACAGTTTTTGGATAACTTTGAATAACACCAGAACCCCCCAAAAAATGGCAGCTTTACACAGCTCTGGTTACTTTTGGCAGCCAACACCTTTTGATTGATTGATTGATTGATTGATTGATTGATTGATTGAATACTTTATTTACAGTTTGCAAAATAGGTACAGTTATACAATAATGGTAGCACAAAAAGCACATGGGGCTTGTTTCCATTGTGGCCCTGTGTATTCAATTCATCAAGACGTTAGAGACATATTAAAGGAGTAGTTCACCCCCAAAATGACTTTTTTTCTATTGATTACTCATGCCATGGAGAGTAGAGTTCAATAATATTTTTAGTTTTTTGTCGCATTCCTATAAGACAAAAATGTGATAACAATAAATGTACCCCCATTCGTTCCGGATGGGGAGCCGTTTCGAAACGGGTCCCCATCCGGAATCAATGGGGGTAAATTTACTCGAATCAAATTTTTGTCTTAGGAATGTGACAAAAACCAAAAAATATTATTGAACTCTACTCTCCATGGCATGAGTAATCAATAGACAAAAAGGCATTTTGGGGGTGAACTACTCCTTTATGACTTACACTACTACTACTAGAAAACATCAATATTTTGCAGACAGGTGCTCTTTTATAAATATGATGAAGTAGGCACACATCAGAGGTTTGAACACAGCCTTGCTTGATATAGCATCATCTGTACCCTAATTAAATTATTGTTATTAACTATTACTGTTATTAAATGACACCTAGTCTAAACACACTCTGGAGGACTGCCCTCTTCATGACGGTGATAAGACAACCGCTTAAACCTGAATTTATTCATTAACCTTTATAACATGACGCCAGGGAATAACTATATGATGATGGCAGCATTAGGCTTAAATTGATACATAATTAAGATATAATTATAAGACGCTGACCTCTTTGTGTGAGATATTGTTGCATTAATTTCCCTTAATATGTGTGATAGCCAAGGGCTTAAAGTGAGTGAGTGGCCACATGGGTTTGTGATGATTAAAAGTCATCTATCTGCATTAGCTTCATGCAGTGCTCTCCCCCCCCCCCCCCACACACACCACACACACACACACACACACACACACACACACACACACACACACACACACACACACACACACACACACACACACACACACACATAAAGAACAGACTTCAAGGAAATGACATGCTGTAGCCTTCGCCACACATAACACGATTAGTCGTGTTTTCTCACAATATTAATGGATTGTGTGTGTGTGTGTGTGTGTGTGTGTGTGTGTGTGTGTGTGTGTGTGTGTGTTCCCATAACAACATCCCTTATTCTACACCTCAACATGGTAGAGTAGAGGTGGACTTTTTGACTGACAAAGTTAATTAACTCTTGGGGGGAGGGGGGGAGGGGAGTAAGTATTCTATTTGAGTTATGTTTGATCACACACACACACACACACACACACACACACACACACACACACACACACACACACACACACACACACTCACGACCAACTGCAACACACTACACAGAATAAATACATAAAACACACGTACATTTAGATCGTATCCACCTGTTTCCGCGGGAGTTTACTGGAGATTATTTGGACCACACTTCCGGTTTAACAGCAGACATACAAGCTCACGTCGCGTCACAGATGCAACCCGTTGTGAGACTTGTAAATCACACTCGGCTGTGGCGCCGGAAGCTCGGTACAACGTCTGCGCAATGCACTATGGGGCGTTGGAAACCCGTGGATATGGCCAGACTACAAAAGATTATAGCCTAAATAGGAACTTCAAAATAGGAACTGTGATAGTTCCATTGATCGAAGCCAGAAACGCAACTGATTGATTGATCATGGAAATGCACGCAGGCCCACCCACCTTACCACATTGGGCTGCCATCATGTCAGATGGGTGGGCCGCGAACACCTTCCAGAAAAGTTTTGGAACGGCTGATCTGGTCATTTAAAGAAACATACTCACCTCATCTTGAGTGGTCCATTGGCTCACAGGCTTTTCTCTGGTCTTACAGTGTAAATATCACAGTTTTTGTGAACCTTTCTCACGCTCAGACCAGCAAAGCTCAGCCTCTCTATCATTCCCTGTCTCACTCTCTCACCACAAACAGCCCAATGAAAAGAGCACTAAAGACCTCTGCCTTGTATTCTTTTCTCAAGCACTCTGTGTTCCCATCCCGAAACAAGCTATTTAATTTGCATTCCATAGAGCATTAGTGTTTGTTTTTTTAAATACAAATGTTCAGATTCAGAACTATAAGAGATGAGGCCAGGTTCCTCTTCCTGTCGGTCCGGGACCGGTGCAGCCAGCCAGCGGCCGTCCAAAACCAACAGATGTGTTCACCACCACCGCCACATCTGTTCTGGAGCGCTGGAACTTGTTCTCCTCAGTGTTGCCAGGTTTTGTGAGAGAAATAAGCAACCGGGTCTATGAAGACAAGCCCAAAAGAAGCGACTAACACATGAGATGAGCATTTGAACCAATCAGCCATAGCCAATATACAAGCTCAATGCAACGTGTTGTGAGCTTGTAGAGCTGCTATTTTCAAAAGATATCTTGGGGAAAAAAGTGAAACTTAACAGCACATATCTAGCACGTATGTTTTCAGATGGGGATACGCAGACAATTACAAATGAATTTGGGGGTCCTTGATTTGAAAATGTTTGAGAACCACTGGTTTAAACATAATTTAGGAGGCAAGCCCTGAAGCCCAAATAAGCAACTAAACTTTAGAAACAAGCCCAAAACCCCCCACAACTACCAATATTTATAAGCGACCTTATAGAAAAAACAAGACCAAAGTCGCTTATAATAAGCAGACAAGGCAACACTGGCTCTTCTTGGCGTAGATGCAGAGGTTATAGAAGTTGTAAGAGGCAGAGTGCATATGGAGCAGCAAATGTTACAGGAAGAAATTATATTGGCAACATTTAATAAGAGGGGATATTAAATCGTTATGATGATGCTGCTGCATGCTGCCAAAACGTTATGTAGAGATATGAGACTAGATTCTTTTGTTTTATTAATAGACATACGGGCCATGCTGCTGGGTGTGCAATGCATGCTGTTATGTTCTCTTCTATTAGGCCTACTCTTTGGTTTGTAGTGACCAGACCCTGTACAAAGGAGTTTAGCAACTCGGCTAGTTTTTCTCTACTCTGGTTTCCAAATAAAGGACAGGCACTATGTAACTTTTTGTTAATGAATACATTGTAATTTTGTCCAATCTGTATGGTATAGTTTGTTAATACAATATGTTTACAATTGTGTTGGTTGTACTTTGTCTCCCTGCTCTTCTATTGAGATTTTAAGATTGTGTCAAAGGTTTTTGATACAATTCTATTTGTCAATGGTAAAAAGTTTAGCATCAGGTTCAAATCCGGGGTAGAAGAGCTACTAGTAACATAGTGCAGCTTTAAACCTGGTGTCCCTTTTTTGGGTATGTCATTTTTCCAAAGGTTTAAAAAATCTACTAGCTGACAACACTCAGGATGCGACTTATTGGAAGCTTGTAGTTTGTAGTTTGAATAGCCAAATATGATGTATCGGGCATAATACGGTTAATGTAGGGTTTGATAAGGAGATTATGGTTTATAGGGTATTAAGAAGATCATTACCTCGGCAGTCGGCACACAGGGGAGGCGAACGCCTCTTAAAACACAAGGTGTTGTTTAGACTGTGTGCTTACATAAAGAAGAAGCACAGGGCTGAGCTTACGCAACTTCTTGGTAGAAGCTGCTGTGTTGTTTTTGGTTGCACTGTAGGCTGTAGTAATAATACTGCTGATGAATATACATTCAACACTCACTGCATGTTGTGTTACACTGAGGGAAAACTGTGGCTAATTGGATCTCCATGATGAACACAGCTGTTATCCACTGTGGGATGCCTGGACTGGATGCAGAACTTTGGGATAGTTATGTATAATTGTATATTGTTGCTGTCGGGGCAGTAACCTAGCCTAGTAAACAACCAACTTCCATAATCCAGAAGGAATGAAATGCTCTCCGGAAAAGGGCGGTTTACAAGGCTAGTAGAAACCTCTTATCTCATTTTTTTTTTTACCTTTTGTGTTTTTCTTCATAAATGAACGTCCTACTTTATTACTACAGCATCGCTCAAAAATTGGTATGTTGTCTTGTGGAACACGCCACTCAAACATTTTGCTGCATGTGGCTGTATGAGGGAGTTTTGAATTGAACACATTAACATCTATACAATAATGCTAAAAGGATAACACAAAACAGGTGCTCTTTTATTGCGGTTTTGAAGGAGGGTACGGAGTCGCACAAAGAAACCCTCTATCTCTTGACCCGAATCTAATGTTCTCTCTCTGCTCTCCTATCTCCTTTCAGGCCTACTCCCAGAATTCCCCTGCCATGCCCCCAGCCACGGAGCCCTCCTCTCTGGACCTGTACAACCGGACACAGATCTGCAGGTGGCCGTGCGAGTGTCCCAAGGTGCCCCCCAAGTGCCCGCCGGGGGTCAGCCTGCTCATGGACGGCTGCGACTGCTGCAAGACCTGCGCCCGTCAGGTGGGTCAGAGCTGCAACGAGGCGGACACCTGCGACTACCACAAGGGACTGTACTGTGACTACAGCTCGGACAAGCCTAGGTACGAAACAGGAGTGTGTGCATGTAAGTGTCACTCACCAGAAACCAGCAACAACAAACCCATCAAAGTGAAACCGTAGGAACTCGAAGAGGGGAACCATCCTCACCGATGTTTAACGTGAATCTTATTGTTCCGTTGTGAGGTAGTCTCGCGAGCCAGACTGTTGCCTCCCACAGTTTCCATGCAGTCTTGGGCACGGAAGCTCTGAAATGATCAGAGGATAAAGCGGATGTGACGCCTCCTCCTCCCCGCTTCCGTTTCGTCTTCACAGTCATGCAAATTTGTCAAAAAATATAAGATCTAAATAATCGAAGCCTATACAGTATGTAGCATGCTGCTTATCAGAAATGGACATTCTAAAATAAAATGTAAAATAGTCTGGCTATGCAAGACTATGTAGGTGTGAGGAGATGTTGTAAATCTAGATGTGAACCTCTCCCAACATATTCTTTATGTGGAGGGCTTGCTCTCCATGTTGGAAAAGCCTTGTTTTACAAGTTTAACGTACAGTAGGTGGGTGGCTAGTAGGTGGGTGGCTATTTGTGTATTGTGATGCTCTGGGACACAATGTTTAGAAATAGGGTCTCTACCGTCATCAGTTTGGCTGATATTTTGCGGCATGATTTGACTTTTTGGGATGACATTAATATAGTAGTAGGCGGATCTGGATCACGTTAAATATCAGTGCTGGAGTTCCACTTTAGTATATCATATTACTGTATGCATGACTCATTATTACATTTTCATGCTTGCTTTGGCAATGTAAACATATGTCTTCTCGTGCCAATAAAGCTCCTTTGAATTGAATTGAATTGTTTGCAATGTAACCTCAGATTTGACACGACAAAAAAGTAGTCAGCAACCAATAAATGGTTACTGTACCAGAAGTATAAGGTGATCATGATTGTAGTACTTTAAATATTGTTAAGCCTTTGAGATTTGCCGATTTACACAGATCACATATTGTGAGTTGAACTAGTTAAACGCTATGTGATTGCTTTGCCATTCCTTCATGCCAGACATGTCGGGCACAGGCTGCGAGCACGACGGCGTGATCTACCGCAACGGGCAGAGCTTCCAGCCCAGCTGTAAGTACCAGTGTGTGTGCGTCAACGGCGCCATCGGCTGCGTGGCGCTGTGCACCGAGTCCCAGCCCCCCCGCGTGTGGTGCCAAACGCCACGGCGGGTCAAGGTCAAGGGCCAGTGCTGCGAGCAGTGGATCTGCGACGAGCCCAAGAGAGGACGCAAGACGTCCCTGCGTCACGCCGTGGAAGGTAAGAGCTTCACCACCATGTTATGATGCTTGTAGATTGGTACAGTAGACAGTTTGGTAGATGGTGCATTTATATAGCCGCCTTTATTCAAGGAGCTTTACATAGATTGTGCATTACATTCACCCGTTCACAGCACACACACACGTTCATGTAGATGTGTGTGGAATGCTCTTGGAACAATCTGTGTGTGTGTGTGTGTGTGTGTGTGTGTGTGTGTGTGTGTGTGTGTGTGTGTGTGTGTGTGTGTGTGTGTGTGTGTGTGTGTGTGTGTGTGTGTGT
The DNA here is from genome assembly GCF_963921795.1 of Nannobrachium achirus. Classification (NCBI taxonomy): domain Eukaryota; kingdom Metazoa; phylum Chordata; class Actinopteri; order Myctophiformes; family Myctophidae; genus Nannobrachium; species Nannobrachium achirus. Next base: position 50,013,952 of record NC_137819.1, on the reverse strand, counting down.
GTGTGTGTGTGTGTGTGTGTGTGTGTGTGCAGGCACGTGTACACATAGGCATCAAAAGGGGCTTGAGCCCCTGCCCTTTTAGATATTCTGTAAAAAAGTGTCCTCTCCAGACCATGAATGCAGTTTTTTACTATGGTGAAAGAAATGCAAATGTCCTCTTTTCCATGCCATACCTGAAGGCAGCATTCAAGAGAATTGCCTTGTTCAAACTCTCCTGAACTTGAATGCAGCATCTTATGTTGAAAGAATAACAATTGCCCTCTCTGTGTAGAAATCCATGCTTAGTTCAGTGTGGTATTTTCACCAAAAGTGCCATTTTAGAAATGTCAGCCCCTGCCCCTCTAACATTCTCTGCACGTCCCTGTGTGTGTGTGTGTGTGTGTGTGTGTGTGTGTGTGTGTGTGTGTGTGTGTGTGTGTGTGTGTGTGTGTGTGTGTGTGTGTGTGTGTGTGTGTGTGTGTGTGTGTGTGTGTGTGTGTGTGTGTGTGTGTGTGTGTGTGTGTGTGTGTGCACGTTTGTGTTGTGTGCGTGCGTGCGGCGGCCCCCAGTGGCACCGGCAGAGACAGTCAGCTGGCATAAGAACTGCATTACCCAGACTACCCAGTGGAGTCCCTGCTCCAAGACGTGTGGGCGGGGCCTGTCCCTGAGGATCTCCAACGCCAACGAGCAGTGTGAGCTGGTCAAGGAGTCGCGCCTCTGCAACCTGCGGCCCTGTGAGGTGGACATCACCAAACACATCAAGGTACACGTCTGTCCACTGTCAGGAACATCGGTGGTTCTAAACCTGTGGCCACATGAGGAGGGGGGGGGGGGGGTGGGGGGGTGGGGGGGTCCCCAGATGACAGTGAAGTGGCAATTTAAGGACTTTCAAGATCTTATCAATAACTAAAAAAAAGAAGAAACATCGCTGCATCAAAAGTAATCAACAAACTATACTATAAAAGTAAAAGAGTAAAAAATGTTACACCTCCACTCTTACATTCCAAGTGCTTGTCAGGTTGAAAAGGTTGAGAACCATACCTTTCACAGCCTGAGAAGGTTGAGAACCATATTATTACACGTATATTACAGTGTATTGCTGTTGTTGGGCAGAAAAGATCAGCTACTTTTCATACTTTTGTGTGGCGCCATAGTATGAGCAAGTAGGGCATTAATGTACGATGGACATTTTGGGTGAACATTTTTGTTAAAATGATATTTTTGACATACAAATGAGCGGACAGTGTTCAAGGGACCTTCAGGGTTCCTTGAAGGTGGTCTGTAACTCTGAGTGTGTACCAATGGAACCAAATGGTCCATTTGGTTCATTTTGGTCCTTGAAAAGTCTGTGAAAAAAAAGTCTAAAAAGTCTGTGCTAGTGAACTCTTAATGTGCCATAGTGTCATATTAAATCAGTGGTACTGGTATATTCTGAAGAAAACCTAGAGACTGACATTCAGTAACTGGGTCTTAAGATCAGGATTAACACTATAATGTTATGTAAAAACGAAATCTAACATTTGCCACAGAAACATTTGTCCCTGTACGGACATATTGATGTAGCCTGGCTTGGCCAGACTATATACTAATGCATCTAACTAACTGCAGTATAGTCCCCACCTTGTTTTAACATGGGTGGATTGTTTAGCTGTGCTAGGCTAATATTTATGACCCCTGATATGGAGATAACAGGTTTCTGCCCGCACAACAGCGATATACAGACATCCTGCTTGATGCAGAAAAAGAAACTAGCAAGGTTAAGCCTATTGCTAAATTTCTTTCCCCCTCTCCCCAACTAAAAGCCGGGTAAGAAGTGCCTGAATGTCTACAGAGAGGAACTGGCCATCAACTTCACCATCTCGGGCTGCGTGAGCAAGAAGCCGTACCGGCCCAAGTACTGTGGCGTGTGCACGGACGAGCGCTGCTGCATCCCCTACAAGTCCAAGACCATCGATGTGGACTTTGTGTGCCCCAGCGGCGCCGGCTTCACCTGGCAGGTTATGTGGATCCAGGCGTGCTTCTGCAACCTGAGCTGCAAGAACCCCAACGACATCTTCCACGACCTGGAGAACTACTACGGCTACCCCGAAGTCATGAACTGAAAGTTGGTAGTGTAAGTGTTTTGTTAAAAGGTTAAAGGACAACTCCAGACTAAATAACATATAGGCTCATTTTCCTACATTGTACATTGTTCCTACATGTACTTATATTGATCCCGAATGACTTGCCATGGGGTCTATTTTGCAGAATTGCCCCTGTCGTCCAGTTTTCCCTGCCTCGCGCTGTGAGCTTGTAGATCTGCTATTTTTGGGTAATGTTCCCCTCAAAATAGAGATGCTAGGGTTCAAGTCGTCAATGTTTAACATGTTTAATCTGTATCCTGTGTGAGTTCTCTCTCCCTCTGATTGGATAAAATTGGTATCCCGACCTGAAAATGTATTTTCCGTTGAATAAAGAGCTGGAGAGACATGGAGACTCCTGTTACTGAACAAACACTATACAGCAATGAGTACTATCACAATATAGTGCTATTTAACACTTATTTTAAATGAAGACATATATAATTTACGCTACTTTTAAGCCCTATAAACGTTGTCATACAACAAATAGTGGAAATAGCAGATATACTTATAGATTGGATATTTGGGGGGAATTTTCAAACATTTTGAAAAGTAGGGTTTTTTATCTTTTCATCTTTATTTTGAAAAAAATGACATGTCCATAATTGGGATATCAGGTTCAAAGTGGTTAAATCATGGTCCTAATGCCTGCAATCTGTTGGAGGAGAAATGTACGATATATATATGCAAATTTGTTTTTCTTTGTTGTTTGTTCAAGAGTCGTTATGCAATATATTGTAATATATGATTTTCAGTATAAGGGATAAATCTTATGAATTTTTTCATATTGGAAGAATTTGTAAATAATGACATACTGTACATAATGTGTGTTTCCAGAATGGATTCATAAAGCATGATTTGTTTTTGAAGAATATTTAAATTGAGAGTTGAGTTAGTATAGACCAATTTCACTGTTTATACACTCAATATCCATGCATGAATGCACACTAAACTGGCTGTCGAAAACCCCAGTTCATGTCAACAGTGTGAAATGACCATGGTTGTTTAATTTAATAAATTAGTGAGATGGGAAAATGTATCAAATTATTATTATATCACTTAACAGCAGAAGACCAAAGTAATGTTGTTAAAAAAAATCTCAAAAGAACCTTGACAGACTGTGGATAAATATTTACTAATAAATTGTTTGGTTCATATGAAAATGAATGCTTTGTGGGTATAAGCAGGACATTGCTTAAATAAATGTATAATGCTTTTGTGTATTAAAAGATACATTAAAAGATTATGGTGCCTTGACAAGTAAAACTGCATCCTTGACTGTTTACGTTCCGTACCTGTACCAAGTCTGGTCAAACCTGCATGACTAGATTAAGTGAAAGAGAAATATTCAAAACAAAATATTTGTGAAAACAGAGTAAAAGAAGTATAAGCATAGTTGGGAAATAAAAGGCATATGATTACGAATTTTATACATTTTAAAACAAACATCTAATAAAAAAAAGATATATGACAGTCCCTTTTAGCCGGTTCGATTTCAATTTGAGGTGTCAATGACTGAGGGCAATGAATCTGTGCCTGCCAACCATCCTGGACACCTATTACCTAACAATTTCCAGACTGGTTTCACTGGTTTCCCTGGGTCTCACTTTCTGCAGTTTGACACCTCAAATGGACAAAGAGGGGTGGCAGGGGAGGGGCCAAAACAGAGCGGTCTGTCTAAACTTTAGACACTAGTCTTTACAAGTTGTTCACAGCAGGGAGACACAGGAGCAGGGAGGAGCTGGATGTACAAGATGCTTTAACTATCTCATGTGAACACTGACTGGATGCATTACTGTAACTATCTGATGTGAACGTTGACTGGAGGAGAGTGCTTTTCTTTACCGGGAAGAAGAGGCCTTCGATGCAAGCAGCAGAAGCCAAGCTCTTGGCGGAAATACGTGTGACTATAGAGGACAACAGGTAAAAAAGAAGGCATACTTTTCATTCTCTGTGGAATCAACAAGTGGTGGAAAAAGTACAGATATGTTTTAATTAAGTAAAAGTATCAATACGTGTTCTCTCCTCCGCGTCATCAGTGCCCACACCCTAGGTGGGGTTTGTGAAAGGGCCATTCTGTGTGCTGTGGAGTTAGCATGTTAGTTCTCCCCGTGTCTCCTATAGGGTAGATACCCTCACAAAAATATGCAGTAATTCTGGTCTTTATAATGCCTCTGGAACTGGTTGGAATAACGTGTTCCTTCCACGCGCTACGTACAACCGGGGAAGCTCCCCCCTGTCAAGTGATAAGAAGCGGCTTGCTCACTCCTCATGCACTGAAGGAAGCATGAGCTCAGTTCGGGGGCCCTCCCCATTTTGGCAGAGGGAGAGCAGAGCCCAGGATTACAGCTCAGGCAATTGGCACTGGGTGAAAAATGGGTTACAAAATCATGAAAAAAAGAAAATAATTATATATATCCAATCGCTCCTGTTTGGAGCCATGGCGGGTAATTGTACAAAAAAAACCACTGGGACCAGTCTTTTGGGGAGAGAAGGTAAGATAGCCTTCTAGGCCGGAATTCTCCTTTAATGTCACTTCAGTTTAACCAGTTATACGGACCTGAGTTTCACTGTACTTGGTGTGATCTTTTTCAGCCAACAGTACACCAAGTCTCTTCACCAAAAATAGCAGATCTACAAGCTCAAAATGTGTCACGTTTGTGACGCGTTGTGAGCTTAGTTGTAGATTTGGTGAATGTCCCACCCAGAATTAGGATGCTGCGGTTTAAGTGGTTAAACGCAGAGTATAAAAGTTATTCACGATCCGTCCTAATGGAAACAGGTATTCTCTCTCGTTTTCCTTGTGACATACCGGTACTGTATAGGGGGAAAGATTTACATATTTGACATAAATGTGAAGTACTGCAAAGTAACACTGTAATTCAGAGGTGCCGTGGATGAATAAGGTATTTACAGGGGTGACCTGAGACAGAAATGTTTGAGAACTAATGGTCTAACCATTTTTATTCTTGTCTTCAACAGCTTTCTCTGAAGCACCCTGCAGGCTGCAGGGAACTGTGATAATAATTCACAGTTGAGGTTAGGGTTAGGCATAGTGTTTGTGAGGTAAGGGTTAGTTAGGGTAAGGTTAGGGATATAACCACGCCCACCTGGGTGAAAGAGGGAGCCCCTTTTTTGGACAAGATGCTCACAATCCTAGAGTACTGGGATCAGAAGGACGGTCCCCATGACTCACACAACCCCGGACAGCTGTACCTGCTCCTCCTGCTGTGCCTCTTGCTGTGCAAGCTGTGCTTGGGCCTAGTCGTCGGGCACGCCAGCCAGCTACGCCACCATCAACGGCATAGCTCCTCCTTCCTGAGCACGTGCGCGCTGTCCTTCATGGTGGCCGACGCCCTCCTGGCGGTCTCCGTGGCGACCACCTGGTTCCTGGGGCCCGGCAGGTCTCCCGTGTCCGTGTGCTTCGTGCTGGGACACGCCTCCGCCGTGTACGCGGCGCTGCCGCTTCCTACCGTAGGCCTGGGACTGCTGCTGGACCTCAGGGCACCGTCAGGGGATGACATGCTCACGAGCAGGTGAGAGCAGGGGTCATCGCCATGTAGAAGTCTTTTGAGAAATTTTCATTTTTGCCAGGGACAATAAAAATGAGCAGACAATGATATTACCAGAAACACATAAAGATATAGCCCTGAATGACCACAACAGGTCTGTCATTCTGAGAGTGTACAAATGGAACCAAATGGACCGGGGTTCCATTATTTGTACACTCTCAGTGTTAATAATGTGAGTTGTTTTTAAATGTGCTATACAAATACTGTACATTTGATTTGATCCATCCATTCATTCAGGTGGAGCCCCCTCTACAGACCGATCTGTAACGTAGTCATGGTCTTCCTGATGTGGACGTTGGCCGTCGTCGCCTACAACATCAACACGACAGCGACAGGTGTGATGGAAGTGGTGGACAGGGGAGGAGCCACGGTGCTGGTGTGTGAAGTCCACGAGGCCAGAGCGGCCAGCTACGTCACCTTCGGCCTTTTCCTCTACGTCCTTCTGACTCTGCTACCACACCACGACAGGCTGTACGGCTGGTTCCAAGAGGCCGAAAAGTGGAACCGACAGAGAACGACCGAACCTCGCCAGCAGAACCCGGGGAGCGATTTATGGTTCGGATCATCATCCGTGGTGGCGATGACGAAAGAAACCGAGAGCGGCGAGGATAGTGTCCTGACGGAAGAAGAACCTCAAGTCGTCGTGCATCGTTGTCCGTCTCTGTGGGTCAGTTTGACACTGGGCTTTGCTTCGGTGTGGATGCCTTACCTGGTGATATGTGTGATGTGTGACGTGATGTGTGGCTTCGGAATACCTTCCTACGTCATGGTCAACCTCCTGTGGCTGGAGTGCGTCAACAGCGTGCTGACGGGCGTGGCGTTCTGGTTGAAGAGTAACGACGAGGCGGCACAGCACAATAAGCTGCCGGATGACGTGTGTTTGTGCCGTCGATACTGGCGGCTCAGCAAAGGAACCCATCAGCTCACACTGCCTACGACTGTCTGAGGCTCTGAGCGCATACAGGTCAGGAGGGCACTAGTAGGGACATCTGGGCACCTCGATGTAAAATTGGCTATTCTGTCCAATATGTTAAATAAAGGAAAGTATACATGTGAACATGCACAGTGGTAGGCCCCTACATCATTATCAGACTTAATTCTATCCTTTAACTTCTTATTTATGTCCCAAACTGGATAAGCCTATACAGGTTTTGTAGCAATATTAGACCTTAACTGTTGAATCTTTAAGTCTTCAGTCCACTGCAGAACCTAGGGAGTAGCGTCACCAGGAGACCACCAGGAGGCCGACTTATGTAAAACACATTCTTTGATATTACTCCTTCAGATTTTATTCAAAAATCACACAAATCAGTGCACAGTATCTCTATAGTGATGTGATCAAGATATGATGACTAAAACTATGACTGATTTTCTTTCGTCAATGTGGCATTTTCTATTATTTATATCCAGCACCCATTGTAAGGCTGCTAATTCTCCCAAAGTGACTGCAAAAAGATTGCTGCTATTTGTTTCAAAAAGCTTTATACCCTGTATATACAACATGTAATGATACAATGTGACATAGCTCTGTTTAACACAATGCAGTACCCCCTCCAACTGTACATACTTTACCAAATATCTTAATCTGTTTTTATTATATTTTGACACTTGTCATTTGGCAATGAATGGAAACGTTTGTTTTCTCATGCCAATAAAGCTCCTTTGAATTTAATTGAATTGTAATGTCTTTACTGTAAACGGTCTCTGCTATTTCTATAGCTGGTCTTATAGACAGAGCCTGTGTTGCTCAATGTCACTTATCATTTAATCAACATCCTCTTAATGAGAATAATATGTGTAGTGGAGGGTCCATTGCAAGCATTTATTTTGCATGAAAAACATTCCTTGGGTTAACTTTCGGCAGCCCAAAACTGTGAAAAGTGAAAAAAAAAGTGATGATTCATCACTTTCCACAGTTTTGCGGGGCCGAAATCTAGCCCAAGGAATGTTTTTCATGCAAAACAAACGCTTGCAATAGATTCAGAATCATGAAGAACAGACCTCTTTTTTTAAATATTTCTAGTGAAGTCAATGGGACTGTGAATATACAAATGGCCATAACTTTTGTTCGCGATGTTTCCAGCAGAGCAGGCCTCTCATTCTGTGGACCTTAATGACCAAACTAATAGATAAAACAGAAATAAAAAGTACAGCAGAAAATCACAGGTCCCCTCCCATTTTGGTGACTTGGTCCCCGGCTATAACTGAAGACAATCATACAAAATAACTCTTGAATAGTAAGATACCATTGCATTAAACAAACAAACAGAATTATTATAGTGTAGATGTCTAATAAGAGATTCCATGATCAAATCCCAGGCATCATGGTTAATTGCTATTTTTGGCATAACATAGAGAAGACAATATCACTTGTTTTCATGAGTTATAGGGTACAGCCATCTTAACACTTTAATTTCAATCCAAAAGCCATAATTCAATGTTGCACAAAGACTTTGTTATGTCTTTTCTACAATAGCCTCCAATACCCAGACTTTTATTTAGCATTCTCCTCTCTGTCCACTTTTTGGGGGATTTTTGGGACTCACTTTTCTCCGGGTGTTTCGCCTTGATGGGACTCACTTTTTTCCAGGTGTTTCGCCTTGATTTTGGGACTCACTTTTGTGGGGATTTTGGGGGATTTTAGGACTCACTTTTCTCCAGGTGTTTCGCCTTGATGGGACTCACTTTTTTCTAGGTGTTTCGCCTTGATTTTGGGACTTTTTTGGGGATTTGGGACTCACTTTTCTCCGGGTGTTTCGCCTTGATTTTGGGACTCACTTTTCTCCGGGTGTTTCGCCTTGATTTTGGGACTCACTTTTCTCCGGGTGTTTCGCCTTGATTTTGGGACTCACTTTTCTCCGGGTGTTTCGCCTTGGTGGGACTCACTTTTTTCCAGGTGTTTCGCCTTGATTTTGGGACTCACTTTTTGGGGGGATTTTGGGATTTACTTTTCTCCGGGTGTTTCGCCATGATGGGACTCACTTTTTTCCAGGTGTTTTGTCTTGATTTTGGGACATATCCGTTTCCATCAGAACTGACTGAAAATAACTTTATACTTGACATTTAACCATTTGAAACCAAAACCAAAAATAGCTGATCTACATGCTCACAACACGTCACAACGTGATGCGTTGTGAGCTTGTAGATCTGCTAATTTTGGTGAAGAGTTGGCCGTAGATGAAAAAAAACAACTCATCAAGTCCATGCAAATCAGGTCTCCTCCAGGTCTGATATTGCTGAATTCCAAATATCATCAAATTATTCCGAGACACCCCTGGACGGCCGTCACGGCACCCCAGGGTGCCCCGTCACCCACTTTGAAAACCCCTGGTCTAATGTCACATTAATAACCACTTAAACTCTATATTGACTGTTGACTGGTGGTCCACCAGGGCTCTGTACTAGGTCCATGCCTTTTTCCCCACTATGCCAAATCTGTTCTATAGTGAAAATAGACAATCAACAAGCTCAAATGCTACTACTGATCTATTGTCACCAAATGCTACGGGGACTAGAATAGGCTTCATCTGGATGTTTTTTTTCCTTCTATACACAAGCTGTACCCTCTATGATGCTCAAGAGGGCACATTACCCAACATAAATTATCCCTTAAAATTAGCTTTTTTTCTATTGATTACTCATGCCATAGACTTGAGTTCAATAATATATTTTTTTGTATTTGTCACATTCCTAAAACAAAAATGTGATTATAGTAAATTTAGGAAAAAAGGGTATACCCGCACTCTCTGAAGTAGTTTCTTTTATGTATTAATTTAAGCACAACAACAGTCTCACCGTGTAGACGGACCGGTTTCGGCCTGTGGCCTTCCTCAGCGTCTGTCATATTTTAGTATTTCAGCATGCTGCTTTGTAGCATGCTGAAATACTAAAATATCTAAAAACAGATTGAACACAAAAAAAAAATTGTGTCCCAAACAATAAAATAAGATCTGGTTGTCCCAGAGGTGAAATGGTCCTTTAAGTCCCGGAAGACACATTGATTGGGCAGTAGTCACTGAGTGGCAGCATGCCTGTCGCACTTCCACCTATCCTTTGATAGACGGAGTTCCAATGAACTGCAGCGGTAGAAGAGGTATCAAGCTTTTTAGATCTATGGGCCATCCAACCCTTGATGCCAAGTGCCAATCAGGGAAGCATTAGGTACCATTTGTATAGACTTGGTATGAGTCCCAGGGCTCTATTATGATCCAGGTCTTATGCCTTATGCCTTAACTTCTTTGCCTTTTTTTACTATTTTGTTTTTGTTTTTTAAATATTTGAAATAGCTGATCTGCAAGCTCACAATGTGCAGATGTAGATCAGCATTTGAAGTATTTAAAAATGTTTTTCAAAATAGTGAAAAAAAGGTAAAGAAGTTAAGGCATAAAGCATAAGACCTGGATCATAATAGGGCCCCCAGTCTCAGGATGGACACAACCAAAAAGCCACTTCACCGAGCTGGCACTTCTAAATAGCAAGAAATGTTTCCAGTCGTGACTATAGAGCTAAACTAGCAGACTGTCAGGGCTCTATTATGATCCAGGTCTTATGCCTTAACTTCTTTGCCTTTTTTTTTTACTATTTTGAAAAACATTTTTAAATACTTCAAATGCTGATCTACATCTGCACGTTGTGAGCTTGCAGATCAGCTATTTGAAATATATAAAAAAAAATGTCTATATAGTAAAAAAAAGGCAAAGAAGTTAAGGCATAAGGCATAAGACCTGGTTCATAATAGAGCCCTAAATGTTGCAGTGTTAAGGGCAAATGATTTCATTAGCGGTGAATGTCTTTACTTCCTCAGTCATTCCCAACGTTGGGCTGCCGCAATGCTATGGATCAGAAGATTACTGTGTCACAGCCACCCTTCAAAGACGAGAGCAAATTTGATTCCAAATAGTTTGACATGCGCTTTTACAAGTATCCCATAGGGGCACTACATGTTACAGCTGCTACATCGACTGCCAATAGGTGTATTTTATGTCTGTACTATACACAGTACAGAGATGCTGACAATGTTTACAGGTGCAGACAGGTAGCAGTTACTACACTGACTGCCATAGTGCATGTTGGTAGTGCACATACTACATTGTAATCTTATGTAGCTACAGGTACACAAGATGTGAACAAAATAAAACATTACATTTGACGCCCTCTGCTGGTAGGTGTCACAATGACCATTCAGTAGGTAAATAAGGCATCTCCAGCAAGCAGGTTTCTAAAAGCTTTATTACACTTACAAATACAATTAAAACACAAGACAACTTAAGACAGCACTAAAATGTAAGCCTTTCTAAAAGTATAAACACAATATGCCCAAACTGAAGTCTTACATTTTGAGTAAATAAATAACTTCAACACCTATACATAACACAATCTTTGACACGGCAGCTACCGTCGGACATTGATGCGTGTGATGGTCAGAGGCTCGAGGTCAGACTGAGAGCGATCAGACTGAGTGCACAGGTATGGATGCAGGCTATCATTAAAGCACTGGCCAGAGAATGTGTAGATGTGAGAGTTGGCATCCACATTATAGAAAGAGACCTGTCCCACATGACAGTCTACATAGACCCCCACAGCCTGTGGTTTCTCTTTCACTGACAGATTGAATGCAGAAGACACCGAGCCATATGCTCGGTATTGGCCGGCATCCAGCACCATGACCCAGCATCCATTCCTGACAGACATGCTGACCGGTTTCTTTCTGTTAACAGACCATCTCGCAACTCCTACAGCCCAACTAGTCTTTCCCTTTACCTGAACTTCAAAGTAAAACTTCCCTAACCCGAACCCTTCCTTTGATAGCACGGCATGATACTTAAATCTCTTTGAAGTATCAGGAACGTTCTGAGGTGTTGCTCCAAGCATCACAGCTTTCCCATCCGGGGACACAATGAGATTACGGTGTGCGGTGTGTGGGTCAAGGGTCACATTCACTGCAAAAGCCTTCAGCCTCTGCAGAAGAGCTGCACAGCTTCTCACACAGGTGGCATCAGGCATCTGGTCCTTGTCGATCAGAGACAGGAACAGGACAAGGCGATTGTGACCAAGGCCATGTAGATGCTCCAAGTCAAGACCTGATACAGGAGCATTCAAAGTGTGGCCCCTGAGGCCTGCAACTCTCAGGTGAGGCTCCAGGTGCATCTCACAGAAAGACGTTAGGCATTCTAGACAAGACACAACAGCCTTGTCCTTCCACGCAGAACAGACGTCACAAAGAACACCAGCAGCAGATACTTCAGCCCACTTCTTAAGTCCTATAGCCAACCCTGACAAGACAGTATTGACTTGCATTTGAGGTCTGGTTGGAAAGAAGGGTGCATTACAAAGAGGACACTTGTAAGGACATGAAGGACACGCCTTCCTGTTCCAGCAGTGTTGAATACACGCCTTGCAGAAGTTGTGTCCACATGGTGTAGAGACCGGCTCTGTGACCACATCCAGACAGATCGCACAGAGCATGTGCTCCTCTCTCAGAAGAAACCTGGAAGTCGCCATATCTGGATAGAGAGAAGACAAAGCATTTGAATCTTAAATTAAGCCATTTCAGTTGTAGATACACCGACTCCTAGTGTCCCCATTCCAGGGCTAACATTCAGTGAAAATAGCCAATCTACAAGCTCACAACACATAGCGTTACAACACTTGGGAGCTTGTAGATCAGTCAATTTTAGCAACAATATTTAGTGTAGCACAAAAAGTAGAGTCCTTTGGAATCTGGTTCAACTACGTATAAGGTATAAATGGTTAAATGTGTAAATGTAGTTGACCAGGGCAGTGGTGTAAAGTAACCAAGTACATTTACTCAAGTAAACTCATTTTCAGTACTTTTACTACACCTCAGAGGCAAATATTTTACTTTGACACCACTACAATTATTCAAAACTTTAGTTACTTGATGTTGTATGTTTACATTAACCTCTTCAGCCCTATATACATTTTGGCCTTTTTGTTTAACTCGTGAAATGGGACAGTCGGCATGAGTACTTTCTTTTCCCGTGAGCATCTCTCCATTCCAACAGACACTAACCCCATCTCTTACCCGAACCTTAACCTCTATGGAAGTGTTGCCACTCCGACAATAAGAAGTCACTGTCGGTGTGGCGACATGTATATCCCCACAACAACTGGGATATTTCTATCCAATGTCAGCGTCAGCAGAGCTTAATCCTTGCTAGACTATTAGTGACTCACCAATGGGAGTTGTAGCGTTCTATGGATGAGGTTGGACTGGAGGAGAGGGGAAGCGGGCCAGCAGCAATCGAGTTTGACAAACAGGGCCTTCTTGGGAGTACAGCTGAATAACATGTGCCTCAAGGTTCCGTCCGTGCAGCCGAAACTCTTCTTCCTATAGAGCCAAAGAAGATGACATTAACAATACGGTTATCATGTACGTCCCTTATCCCAATGCTTCTCAAACATGATGGACCATGATGGACCTCCAGAAGGCATTTGACACCGTAAATCATTCTATTCTGATTGAGAAACTAAAAGCCATCGGTCTTGACAGCGCAGCAGTGAGGTGGATGCAGTCTTACCTGGTGGGGAGGGAACAGGTGGTGGAGATTAACGGTACCCTGTCCCCCCCCCTCCCGGTAAACTGTGGTGTTCCTCAAGGTAGCATACTGGGACCTCTGTTGTTCCTAATATACGTGAACGACATGGCATCTGCTTGTGACTGCAACCTGTTCCTGTTCGCGGATGACTCGGCTCTCCTAGTCTCGGGCAAGGACCACTTGCAGGTTGAGAAGACACTTAACTCTGAACTAAGTAAGATCTGCACATGGCTTAACGACAACAAATTATCAATTCACCTGGGTAAAACAGAGTCCATCCTCTTTGGATCAAATCATAACCTCAAAAAAGTTGATAACTTCACAATCAAAGTGGGTGACAAGGTCATAACACGAAAAAACGAAATCTCTTACTTAGGATGTATCCTTGAAGCTAATCTTTCCAGTGAAAAAATGACTTCTAAAGTAATAAATAAAATCAACCAACGAACTCGTTTCCTACAGAGGATCGCCCCGATGGTCAATTCCAACACACTGAAGACCATAGCTGGTGCAATAATCCAGCCCCTCTTTGACTACGGAGTCCACGTATGGTATTGTGACGCCCCACAAGCCCTGAAAACTAAACTACAAACAGCCCAAAATAAACTAATTAGGGTCCTGCTTAGACTTCCCTATCAGACTCACCTCACCGCTACTCACCAGTTAAGAGTGGGGTGGCTCAGAGTAGTTGACAGAGTACAGCAACTTGCAATGGGCCTGGTGTACAAGATACACTACACCACTATGATACCCAAGTACCTGTCAAAATACTTTATAAACATTAAGGATGTCCATAATTACAACACCAGAGGCAGCGCCACAGATCACTTTCAACCCAGAGTCAAAACCAACAAAGGGTCAAACTCTTTTTTCTGCTATACCACCAAAATGTGGAAAGCCTTACCGAAGGCCACAAAGGAGTGTGGATCACTAGCATCCTTTAAAATTGCCCTGAAAAACCACTTACAGGCAGCAGCCGTTCGCAACTGGTAAAAAAGAATCTAGCCCAACCCTACCCTCCCCTGCCCCTTCTTTGTATATACTGTTTGTTTTGACTTACTGTCTTCTATTTTGTTTTTCTTTACATATCTACTGCATAGTACTGTGTTCTATTTGTCTGTCATTCAATGTTATATGAGATACTTCAATGGTTTCCAGTGGAAATAAGCTTAGTCTTTTCATGGATCTCCTTTTAGTAGACCTTGTACCAGTGAACTGTACCGTCATGAAACTGTACCTTTTCCTATGCAAACTTCTAATAAGTCTTCAAAACATTCTTTCATGCCAAAATAAATAAAATAGGGTTTAATTGTTTAAACTTTTCCTAATTTTGCTGTGGACCCCCTGGAACTCCCTCAAAGTCCCTGTAGGTCTACCTCACTTTTAGAACCACTGCCTTATCCACTCCATTCTCCATCATCATAATGGAGACACATGCAGTCATGCACACACATTAGCTGATAACGTCACGCCTACCAACAACATCAAAATGCACTAGTTCTGAACAATAGGCTAAGTTTATATTTAATTAAACTAATACATTTTCTTACCTCAAACTGTGGCGCAAGTTTCATAAGACACTTGTGGGTTCAGGCAGGGTGGATGTTGAAGTCTAACCAAGGGAAAGCGTTCTATTACTGTAGCTTTATTTAATGTGACTATAGTCTATAAGTGCAGCTGAAAGTAATCACACGGGTGTGTTTCATTTAGGCGTTATGTGCCGGGCTGCGCCTGCCAGCATGCATGGCTCCTATACTGTTATCTTCCCGCTGGCACACAGAAAGAGTAAATGAAACACACCCAAAATTAACTTTCAGCTGGGAAAAGGGCTAGGGTGAAGTTAGCCAGAATGACCACAAGATGTCAATGTTGTTCAATATTCTGAGATGTAATGACGGCGTCACACACTTTTTCGTGTCAAGTGACAAACACCCCAGCCATAGACAGTAAATAAGTGTCATACATATTCTGAAGAAAATCTGTAGACTTGACATTCAGTAATTGGGTCTTGTGATCAAAATAAGAACATTATAATGGTGTGAAAAAATTAAATAAAAACAATTGACATGGACACATTGTGTCCACATATTGATGACCCCTAGCTGGCCCTGATCATGTCTTGTCATTGAGTATCATGGTCAGTATCATGTCACCAAATAATTCAACTTGCTTATAAAAAGCTTATAAAAAGGTGAAATCATCAATAAAACACCTTATCAAATAGTTGGACAAGATATTTATATTAGAACACGTTAGAACTATTTCATGGTCAGAAAATGGTCACCAAAGCTCTGAATTTAATAATTAAATTGAGGAATTATGTCAGTCAAGTCAACCAACTGAATTGTCAAGGTTTATTAAACCACCATTCAAGAGGCCATTTTGTAGGCCTATATTGTGCTGGTTGCGTCCGAAACCACATACTGACCCACTACACAGTAGGCATATATTCTGCCTACTATTTAGTATAGGTCTAAGCAGTAGGATTTCACTGTAGGACATAGGCTACTAAAAAGTTGGCATACCAAATAGAATGTCAGTGTGATATTTTGTACACAGCAGGCTTCAGCAGGCCTGGCAAGCTGTCCAAAATCCCTTACTAACTAACATACAGTAGTATGCTATTTAGTATGTCAAATTACTTTTTTTGTATGTCCAAAGTGAAACCCTACTGCCCAATGTATATGCTTTACCAAAAAATAGCTTAAAGGACAACTTTAGTTTTTTACAACGAGGGTTCATATTTTAGATTGTAATTAAAGAATATAAAAGATGAGTGCTAAAAGTATTTCATTTACTTCGTTCTATTGTTTTAGAGATTCTTATTTCAGTGGTTGGGGGCATGCGTACAAGTTAAGTGGCTAAATATGTCATTTTACACAGAATAAGCCCATTCCCAACCTTTCATGGTTAGATGTGACTTATGGGGGCTAGAAGTGTTACTCTAAATAGCAATAAAGAAACTGCTGGCTTATTGTGTCTAAAAATACATATTTAGCCACTTGTACACATGCCCCCATGCATACGCATGCCCCACATTTTAGCACGGTAAACGTGATAAAACAATAGAACGAAGCAAATGAAAACATTTTAACACTCACTTTTTTTTCTCTAATTACAATCTAAAATATGAACCCTTGTTGTAAAAAAACAAAGTTGTCCTTTAAATGAAAAAGGTTACAGCATTTATGGCACAAGGGAACATGACACAATGAAGGAAGGCAAGTTACGTTTTTGGATTTTTATTTATTGTCTTTTTTTATTTTTTTAATAAATACAAACCCTTTTGCCGTTTTTTAAAAATGCTTATTATTAGGCAGATGTGCACCTTTACAAAGCCATTGTTATGTGTTCTTCTACAGAGCTGGCAAGTGTTGCTGTAGTGTAGTGCAAGTAAAAAGAGTATATAGAGTGTATGTCATGTCAATTTGTTATGCTTGATTAAGCTCCGTCGTATGGCCATATTGCATGCCAAAAAAACAGCGATCTACAACGCTCACAATACTAGTCGTACATCGTGACACATTTATTTTTGGCATGCAACACCGTCGTACGTAGAAGTATAAATCAGGATAATCTGCACACCCAAAAAAATAACAAATTCCATGGCACATATTTGTTCCATTGTACTTGATGATTGCATAGAAAATACTTTTAAAAGATAAGATTGGCCAGGATTAGTAGATTAAAAGCGTACAATGCAATAAGCCATTTAATTGTTTTTCTTTCTTTTTGACTATGCGTTTTTTTTACATGAAGCATCACATCTTCGCTGGAATGTTCTAAAATATGAGAACAATATACTTATCATTTGATTCCATAAAAAGTCAACATAGCTGCGGCGTTAACTGATGAACATTAGAACTTTATAACTGAACTTTAGGACATTGTTAGAAAGGGAAAAAAATATATAAAATGTTCCAGAGAACTCTGCAATGGGGACATTTAAAGTATCCCTAAAAACAAACAGAGCCATTACAGGAATAGGACATGTATAATGGATTAAATTCTGTTCCCTTAATTTCAAAGAGGAATAGCAATTTAATTTTCAAAGACAAAACAAAACACCTTTGTTTATTCCAATATCTCCCTATATCTTTTTCTCTACATCTACAAAACCTACTCTTGACATCAACTCGGAAAATATGAGTGTTAATAATCATCGACAAAAAACAAACAATTACAATGATAACAAAGAAAAAAGATAAAACAAGTAATTTACAGTCAACATACAGATACAGCATATCGCCGCTGTCGGGTGGAAACCTCATATGTCCAAAACTGTTATGCTTTTCAGGATAAAAAAGTAGCAGCAGAAGCTGCTACTTTTTTGTGATGCTGTATTTATGATCAACTATGGCATTAATTTACGAAAAAACACAAAAAGGTTAGAATAAGGAAGAGGTTTCTGCCAGGCAGCAACAATATTTTGAAAACAAAACAAAAAAAAATCTGTGTCAATGTGATACCCACTATGGACCAGTACTGGTTGCGGGGTAGGGGGTGCGGGATAGGTGGGTTGGTGGTTGGTTGGGGTGTAGAGACAGAAAAAAGAAAATTATACATGAGAGATTAAAATGAGATAAAATGTACAAGCTGGTGTACATTTTTTTTTCTCTGAAAGCCACTGCTCTCTCCCACATTCTCTGTATGTGTCCCTGTGCTGTGTGGCTGCTAACTAACTAACCAACCAACTCACCTAACTAACCCATGACGGGAGCAAACCGAGTTGAGCCCTTTATCTCCAAGGATGGGTTCAGGAACTGACGACTAGTCTAGCACACCAACACACAAATTAAGGCCAATTTGCTTCCATTTAAACCACTTCAGTTCTATATTACTTTGTTGCGCGATGGACAGCGGATATACAGTAGCAGACCTGGCTATGAGCTTGCAGTTTTTCGTTTTAAACATTTCTAAAATGTTTTAAAGTTTTATGAAATGTTATGAAATTATGACCTGCCCAAAATAGGGACTCTGGAGTTTTAAGAGGTTAATTCCACTGAATGCTTAGTGGATAGCTTGCTGACATAATATTCATATTTTGGACAGTGAAAAGGCGCCGCTGTGTTTCTGCGGCTGGGTCGTTTCGACGGATACATATTAGCCTTTAACATCTCCTATAACTCTTTGGCATGGAAGAACAACGACTTTCTTTTCCAAAAGCTGGGGTACTCTGTCTCCCTATTGCACTTCTTACGTTTTTTTAACCGAGTGTGTGTGTAATTGTGAGTTTTTATGCGCATATCGTCCTTCTAAACACCCTCAAATCAGTCCCACATCTACATTCTTTCTACCTGCATCTTAGAAATATGTGTGTTGGTGTGTCAGGAGTTAGAAGCAGCGCAGCCAAGACCCGCGAGGGATCTCTTTTCTTTCCTTTGAGGGGTTTTGTGTGTGTGTGTGTGGTCGGGTAGGGTGTTGTTTTGAGGGGGTGGGCTTGCGTTGCCCACAGCGTCCACCCTAACAGGACACCTCGGTGGACTTGAGCACCTTGTCCACACCGCCGTCATGCGTGTGGCTGCGGCTGCGGCCCTCGTTGGTGTGTGAGCGCGAGCGGTTGCCCTCGTTGGTGTGGGAGCGCGAGCGGTTGCCGTCCATGGAGGCCATGCTGGAGCCGGAGGCGGTGCGGGAACGCGCCAGTCTGGTCATGCTGGCCGAGGGCACTGAGGAAGAGGAGGACAGGGGCGTCATTTGGGGCAACAGGGGATATCAATTGCCACCCCCTGGTGTTCTCATTTAACTGTATATTATGTTATGCCTATATTGTCCCCAACTAAATAAATGCAACATGGCTAAACTAAATCTATACAATCCTCATTCAATATGAGTTATATGCTCTAACATTTTAGCATAGATCTGGTCATCATAACCCCCGAAAATTTGCCTCGTAAACCGCCCTCTTCCGGAAACCATTTCATTACTGGATTACGGAAGTAATCATACTGTGCATTCACTCACTCATTCCTTCCCACAATATAAGTCTGGACTTTGGGCTATAGGCAGCTTGAAAAGTGGGCGGGAGTACTTGCCTTGACAGACAGACAGACTCCTCTAACCAATCAGCGTAGCAAAACATCTCTCAGCCAGTCGTAAGAACGGCAAACAAACACATCTTTTCGGCCGATGTACTCCGCTAGCGCATACTCCTGTTCCTTTTTAATTGTTGTAATTAATTCCAACTCTGAAATAACTTCACTTATTGTTTCAGCGTAAACTGTTACACTTGTTGCATCGAGGGCAGCCATGTTGTTTTGAAAATGCTGCAGCAAGCATCTACGTCACCATCTACAGATGGACCAAACAGGGGAAGCTTTTCACTTGTTGTGTGGACAGCAGTTGAAACGCAGTCACTGATTGGCCCCGATCAGAAAATGATCGGGGCCAACTTCTGCTGAAATCCAGACCTCATACTGTGGGAAGGAGGAATGAGTGAACGTAGTATGAGGGATGGCCCGCCAGGCTACAAAGGTACGGCATTGTCGTGCGTGTTTCTTTGCATAGGCCTACTTACTGTATCCCATGCCCTGAACGAAGTACTTGAAAGCCTCTGTCAGTTTGGCAGGCTGCAGAAAGATAGAGAGAGAGACAAAGAGAGAGAGATTTAATGAGTGACATCAAGACTGATTATGGTATTTGTTTACATATCACTGTTTTCGCTGGCTTCTCTTTGAGTGGGCCCGTCTGTGACAGCTGCTGTCTCTCTGCTAATGATGTGCGAAGCAGGCCAGTGAATTAGAACAACACGCCAACTGTGGCTCACAGTCTGTTGTGTTGCCGACTTCCTAATGCTCTTAAAGCAGCAGGCTTTTTACAGAACCCCCCCCCCCCCCCCCCCCCCCCCCCAATACACTGATTATCCAGTCGTTCCCCGGCCTGCTCTAAGACATTATCCACTTTAGCCTACTTCAGTATACATTATCATTGCAGGAACCTCTTATCACTATATTCAAACCTTTTGTGTTTTTTCTTTTCTGTAAATGAGCGCCCCACTTGGCTCATACTACAGCAGCACAAAAAAGCATGTAGCTGATTCAAGCATGCAGATCTATGGAGCCATGAATAATTTCTAATAACTTCTTCCCCAATAATAGCAAGGCTTTATGGGGGAGTCATTTATGAATGGGTAAACTATCCCTTTAACAGCTCCGTCTCTCTCATTCGCACGATAGAAAAACAAATATACACACCTGGTCAGACTGGGGCAGTCCACCACAATCAGACATCTAGGGACGAAATGGAATAAGAAAAAACAGGTTATTAGCATTTAGCATGTGTTTACACGCCATTCGTCCATTCGTACAACGGCCCATTACTCCCCCAACTCCCTCGTTTCCATTCAAACTGTTCCCATTTGCTAGGTCTCCCAGACAGTTAACCTAAAGTGCACCTGGCGTCGCATAATGGAAGTGTAATGTGTAAAGTAACTAAGTACATTTACTCAAGTATTCTACTTAAGCAAAATGTTGACATTTTACTATACTGGAGGAGGATTTCCGATGTTCAATATTATACTTCTACTCCACTACATCTCCGAGGCAAATATTGTAGCCTACCTTTTACTATCCTGCAATTATTTGAAAACTTCAGTTATTAGTTACTTTGTAGATTGGAATTATTATTACAAACATACATTAAACACTTCAGCCCTATTTAAATTTGGCTATTTGAAAGTAGCCAAATTAAAAAATGCTGTGAGCTTGTAGATCCGTCAATTTTCAAAAGATTTTACTACACTTTATACATAATTATGATAACTTGTGAAACCTGAAATTCTGCATAATGAGTACGCTTACTTTTGCTACTTTTAAGTGTAATTTGATGCCAACACTATGTACTGTTTTTACTCAGGTAAAGTTTGATTACCAGACTACTTTTACTTAAGCAAAAAGACATTTAGTACTATGTTTCCACCACTGGATAAAGTGCACCAGCCTGCCGTGGCATAACAGGAGCCCCATTTAGCGCTGGGTTGTGCAACATAAAAACGGTGCTACAGGGGCAAGGACAGCAGGTTAATGCGGCCGCACCTCGTCTGCTGCTCGTACCATTTGGGGTTAATGTGTCACCGGGTAAATGATCTGCTGAGCCAACGGAATCTTATCAGCTCCCAACGCCAAGCTCACCGAACCCGATGGTAGCTATTAATACCTGAACCAGGCTAATGGTTCTCTTCTCCTCACCTTGAGCAGTGTGGTCTTTGTCGGGTCCAGCTTGGTGTTGCACTCCACCTGTGGAAAACAAGAGGAAAAGTCGTTTAAGTAACACATTTTATTTGTACAAAAATAATCGATTCAGCCATGCTTTGTGATTCGGCAGGGCACGATTCTGCATCGATGCAGCAACGTAAAATAATCGATTATAGCCAATACAATTTATATATTTTATTTTAACACAATTA
Source organism: Nannobrachium achirus (assembly GCF_963921795.1). Classification (NCBI taxonomy): domain Eukaryota; kingdom Metazoa; phylum Chordata; class Actinopteri; order Myctophiformes; family Myctophidae; genus Nannobrachium; species Nannobrachium achirus. The sequence goes on along the minus strand of NC_137819.1, from coordinate 49,992,321 downwards.
GTGCCTCTTAATCTGAAAGTTGCTTGGTGCCTCGGTGCCACGCCGTTTCCTCCATAGGCCGCCGCTATTATTTTGAAGGGCCGGAAGGGGTTTGTTTTTGTTTTTTTGGATTATCACTTGACGGCAACGATTACGTCATCTAGTCACATGACAGTGTGGGCCCACAAGAGAACATGGCTGCGCCCACCTTTTGTGTACAGTATGGAAGAGTGGAGACCATCCTTTGTATAAGAATGTCCCTTTTGGAGAAAATGAAGTCTATTTATGGGCCTCTCAATGGATTTACTATGGAGGACGTTAACTTCGCGTGCACGCCCGACGTGCGTTGTAAACAAATCGCGGACATTGCCGATGCGGGCGGGACCGGAGCGACGTACAGTAAGTAATAATATCTTTACTGTATATACAGTAAGATTCACAGTCCTCACCGTCAACGGCGCCATGGTATTAACCCTTTCAATGACGGTGAGCGCCGTCAACAGCAGCAGAACAGTTAAGGAGACGGTAGAGTTGTTGATTACACAGCAGTTTCTAAATAAAATATATTGTTCATATCTGATTGCTTGTATTGACTGATGACAAATTTGCCATGTTGTGCAGTAATATAAGAAATTGTGATGCATTGTAGAATCGAATCGTTAACTGGTGAATCGTGATTGAATCGTGAGGTCAGAGCCGATGCAAACCCCTAAAGGGGGTCCCCTCTTTATTGTGATCCTTTCCCCAAAGTTACTTAAAATGTTTTCCCCCAAAAGGAGTTCTTCTTAATTGAGGGTTTTATCAATAGTAGATGCGTGGACTCAACTAAATAAACATAAACCCTTTGCGGACTGCTGCAATGACTTGAAGTTCTAATACAGTACATGTTGAACGCAGGTACTGTATTTCCATGACCAGTATTAAAACCTAAAACAAAAACTGAATAATAAAGTTAAACATTCACACCATCGTGACAAATTGGTGGTGTTTGTTGGTGGGGTTACGGGCCAGGAAAACATTTCATGGCATTTTGCCTTCTGTTCTCCATCTTATAGTTCAAGTTAAAGTGTTATCCTTGAAAAGGTTAATCCTGAATGTTTCCAAAGGGCTTAAATAACAAACCAGAAACACGACTGACACATGTCAGCTGGGTAAAGTAGAACCAGTTGGCATTAATGATTTTCCCGTATTGTACACACTTTAACCACTTAAGTCCTATATAACGTACTTCTTTGCAGAGTCTCGTGATAAAGACAGTTGATTCACACAATTCTCTGTAGCAATTGAATATTGCTATTGTAAAGGTATGAGGAATAGCAGCTATTTCGCAACATTCTTTAAATATTTTGGGAAAAAACGATGTATTGTTGTTTTGTTGGCCTATAATGCATGCCCGAAACAGGGACACCTTCCTGGGAAAGTGTCTGTCAACTCACCACAGCATCGACGGCAGGCGAGCTGTCTCCAACCACTAGCATGGACTGACACCTGCAACCAACCAGGCCACACAGAAACATTGCTGGTCAAACATTGCGATCATTTGTGGTTTTGTCTTTCAAGGTGAACATGGATGATGTTACACAACAAACACTTGTTTAGTTTTTTCTTTTTAAACAACTTACTTGAGCGTTCTGACGTTAACGGGGGATCCGGGGATCGGCCTCTCGATTTCCAGATCTCTCCGGCTGCAGAGGAATAAAATATATATATATATATATTTTGTTTTTGAATGGCCTGAATTTGCCTTCAACTTGCTGCTAAAGATCCTTAATTTGCTGCTAAAGATCCTTAAGCTCAAGTTAGCGTGGCCGTTTCATTCATGCCGACATTACCCCAAGTAATTCTGTCCAGAGGAGGCAAATCATAACCACCTCCAATGCATTTGACAAAAGCTGCACGCAGTTATATCAAAGATGGTTCATTTATGAAGATACGCCATCCTAATTGGAGCCACTAGAGGCGACATGGTACACAAATCCTAAAAATTATCTCAGAAGTGGACGTTGGCGTCTGATGGCAGATGGCAAGTTGCCTGTACCAATGTAGTGGCGACGTTCACCTACAATCCAGTGGCCAATGGGATATCAACGTATATTAAGTCTATGGCAGCACGTACCCTAGGCCAGCAGGGGAGTTAATTTGATGCATTTATTTACCTGTTGTAGGACTTGACAAAGAGCTGCAGGTTGAACTGGTTCATGCCGTTCAGGATGTGGTGGCGGTATGTCAGGATCATGTCGGGGTTGTTCTGGATCTCGTCCTGTTAAGAGTTAAGACGTGGACAAAACAATGATTGTGAGCATTATTTATAAAGCACTTTTCATATGTAGAAATGCAAAGTGCTGTACAATACAGCAAAACAGATTAAAAACAAGAAAACAGCAGAAACTCCCCGAATTTCTTGAGGTAATGTCTGTTCAACAGATTATATGAACGCAGCATCACCATCATTCCATAAAGGCCCTTGAGGCTTTTTGTGTTATCCGTTTAGCATGATTGTATAATCGTACCACAGCACTATTTGCAAACTGTTAATAAAGAATTCAATCATTCTATTTTTTTCTTCCGGGTATACGACTTGCCGAAGATCTAAAGTCGACTCAGGGAATTAGAATAACACAAGCATAGAATAAGTCAACCATTTAATAATAAAAGCCAATCTGATCCCCTGGCAGATCAACAAGATGTGGTTGCCCTCCCCTGGCCTGTAGAATGACATGAACGGTCGAAAGTAAAGAATGAACATTAACATACCTTTCCAAACAGGTGGCTGATGATCATGTCAGGCAAAGCGTGGGCCCAGCCAGTGATCTGCAAAAAAGTGATCAGAAAAAAGATCATTAGGGTTAAGTTGGCTAGAGATCAGCCGGAGAATCGGAGCAGCAGGAGCAGTTTTGCAGTCGCTGAATCACACTGTTGTGCGATTCAGAAAAAAAGAGTTGAGCCGGAAGGCAAAGCTCTCTGTCTTTCGAGCAATCTTCGTTCCCACTCTCACCTATGGTCATGAAGTGTGGGTCATGACCGAAAGTATAAGGTCTCGGGTACAAGCGGCCGAAATGAGTTTTCTCAGAAGGGTGGCTGGTATCTCCCTTAGAGATAGGGTGAGAAGTTCAATCACCCGAGAGAGACTTGGAGTAGAACCGCTGCTCCTTCACTTGGAAAGGAGCCAGCTTAGGTGGTTCGGGCATCTAGTACGGATGCCCCCCGAGCGCCTTCCTAGGAAGGTCCTCGATGCACGTCCCACTGGGAGGAGACCCCGTGGCAGACCAAAGACCAGATGGAAGGATTATATCTCCAGACTGGCCTGGGAACGTCTCGGTATACTCCCAGAGGGAGTGGAGGAAGTTGCGCAGGATAAGGAAATCTGGAAGTCTCAGTTGGAACTGTTACCCCCGCGACCCGGTTCCGGATAAGCGGTTGAAGATGGATGGATGGATGGATGGCTAGTTTGACAACTTTAAAATGCTCTAATATTAAAATAATAAGCGATGTAGCCTATCTACAAGCTCTCACAGAATTAGCACTTTTTCCACCACAGTGCATGTAGCTACAGTATAGTTGCTGTGTACCTTGTGTGCTGCCCAGTCCATCCAACCCTCTGCACATGGGTTGATGTTGATCAGCATGACACCGGTCACCAAGGCAGGATAGTCCAACTATGACACACATTTAATGTATGTGATTAATCATTTATTAAACATACAATATCCATATTACTGCATCATACAAGAGGGTTGCATGCAATTAGTGAACATAGCAGATCTATAAGCTTGTAGATCTGCTATTTTCAAAACATTATTTATTATAATAAAAAAGAAATTATATTTGGACATTCAAAGTTTCCGCCAAACAGCAACGATATACACTGATTATCGGCATAAATCTCGCAGCCTATTTAATCTTTTTTTTTTTTTTTTTTTACGTCTTTGCCATATGGCAGTTTCATGCAAACGTAAGGAAAATACCAGATCTACGATCTATGAGTTTTATTTATTTTTACTTTGGGGGAAAGAAATTGCCTACAATGTCATGCTCAAAACAAAGACACCAGAAAGCCTGTGGCTTAACACATTCAAGGCCACTGGGGAGATAACTTGTCATTTCAGGATTTTCAGTGATTGCGCTAGAGGGCGCTCTTCGCCAATGTATGAATGGTGCTAGGTTGCTAGGAGACAGGGGAAATGCCCCATCCCCTTCCAGGTTATTGGATTTGTAAAGAAAAATCCATTTATCTCGTATTCTTTAAAGTATTTTGTCAAAACAAGATCTTTTTTTCTCCCAGACCCCAACTAAGGAACGCATCATCCCTGATACTTAATCAAAGAAGAATGTCCATGTGGCCATGTGCTCCTTTGTTTACATCCTGGCCACATGGTGCGTTCCTGTTGCCAGAGAATATAAGGTAAAAACACTGGAAAAACTGTAGCAGAGGCGGATGAATTAATTCATTAATACCGCGGCAGTTAATGTGTGTCTGTGGGTTTTATAAATATTTAACCAACGAAAAGTATTAACAAGAGCTTGTGACTAAATAATAACTACATTATTGGATACATGATTGGAACACAGGATGGAAGTATTTTTGTTGTTGCCAGATTGCACATGTAAATTGCATTTTGAGACGATTTCTTGAAATGTTTTTGTTTTTTACATTATCGTCTCTGTCGGATGGAAAACTGCCTAAAAAGAAATGTCTAAAACTGTTACTTTTTCAGGATTCAAATAAAAAAATAGCAACAGATGAACGATATCAAAACGCCATCACTTCGCGCAGCTTTTGTGTGACGCTGTAGTGGAGAATGATCACGTAGGGCGTGAATTTGCGAAAGAATACAAAAGGTTATGTTATATTGTATGTTACTGTATATGGAGATACAAGGTTTCTTTCTTCCCAACAAAATATTTTCCAGTAATCTAGCTCTGTGTGCTTTAACGCTAATTTACTCAGCTAATATAACTAAATATATATATATATATATTTAATATATATATGATATGAGTGACACAGAAGGCTTGAAGAAAGGGGGTTAAAAGTTATGTCTTCATCAGGTTCATGTCAACAAAGCCCGCTACCCGCTGAGTTCAATGTTAGCGTTGAGCCCAGGCAAAACATTCCAGCAGGCTAAAGCAACAGGGAGCATGACGAGGTCAAAGTCAACCACTAAGTTAAGCACACATTTATTGAGCTCTGATAATCCCAGTTTGATTAAAACCCCCAATTATTCAGCTTGATTGATAAGCCATTGTTTCACTCACAGCGAATCTGGTCAAGATGTAGGACCCAGCTCCACTGCCGATTCCAATAATACTCTTTATCCTGGGGTACACAGGGAATGGAACACACACACAAAAAAAGTCATTAATGACAGGATTCTCCTAGTAGGATCTGCAAAGGGATTAGAAAAACTCCAAAGCAATTTTAATGCTGCGTTCACACACTGGCAGATAGAAGATACAAATGTGTAGCTTTGTATCTGAAGTTGAAAGCAGCTCAGCGTTTTTGTAGCTTTGGAGATGTCGCAGCTTTTGTAGCAGCTATATTCGATGCATCTTTGTAACTTCATGTCGCTGCATGGCTTCCATTGAAAATTAATGGTAGACCGAATCTAGCAGTGTGAAAGCAGCGTTAGTCTGAACTGTGAAAGTGACTTACAATAAGCAAGGAAAATGATCGCATCATATTAATACAGAGAGACAGTGTAGTGCCTCAGTAAACCCAAGAACCTATCAGGAGAAACTATAGGCTAGGATATCAGGCAAACAATGGGCCCAGCATCTGTCCAAATAACATGCCATCTAAATGGCATTTTACAATTACAATTTAGGCATTTAGAAGATGCTCTTAATCCAGAGCAATTTACAGTAAATAAGGTAAACACAAGGTAATACATCAAATAGTCTCAGTAGTTGAAACTAGCATCAGTCTAAACAGTACTGTATGATATAAAACAAGTTGTATCTGCACATTGAAACTACTGTATACAAACTATAGGATGCCACGTCAACAAATGGACCTGGCATCTGTCCAAATAATTACATTTTAACCTTTGCGTAAGCCTGCATGCTGATAAAGACTAGTGACACACAAGTGGAGTGTGAAGAGTTAATGTCAGGGTGAACCTACCCAAAATGTTTCAGGACATGGGGAAGGGTCTCTGAAACCTGGTCCATAGAGGGGTACTCATATCTGGAAGGGGAGACAAAAAGAAAAAACATATTCAGAAACACAGAGAGAGAGAAACGTATCCAGTCCAATATTGTTAGTATTACATTATAGCAGCCATGTCACTCTCTCTCAGTATCTGTTTTCTTTCCATCTATTTGTTGTTAACCTGCCGCTGGATGAGTTTGACAAGTTACGTGTTTTGACGCTGTTCGCTAGCCGAACGGTCACCAATTATTTCCCGATTCCCCTGGACGTCAGACCTGACATGTTGATAACGTAACTGGAACAATAAAGCTTTTCCTTATTTTAGGAATGTAAAAAAATAAAATAAGAAAAACACATAGCGTGTGTGTATGTGGCGAGGGGCCGGACACGAGGTTGGCGCGGAAGCCTCCATCTTTCAAATGGATGGTCGCGTATGGACTATTATTTTCAGATTATTTTCAGACTTTCAAACGTTGGTTAAAAAAACGCTCTGAATCCTGGTACTCATGATAATCGTACTGTAGAGATTTAATTTATCGTGCTATCGTCCTCCGTCATGCACTGGGATCAGCTTTTATTTGCCGAGCTGCATATCCGGTACCACTTAAACCCTCTATAATTGGTAAAAGGTACTGACAAGGTACCGACAAAGCAACACTCATTAATACAATAATAATGCACTTTATCGTCTGTACACTTATCAAGCCGTGGGCAAAGTGTGACTCACTAAGTTCAAGGGTGAGTCACCAACATCCCCAGGGCGGGGAGAAGTAGTAGAAGAATAGAGTGCACACACTGAAGCATGCTCCCGTGGATTAAAGCAAAAATAAAATCTCACTACTGGAAATGGTTGTATGACCAAGTCCTAATGTGTGATTTGTGAATTATGTGAAAGGAGCCCCCACCACACTGATTCCTATACAGTATGTATGATCCTGCTGTTTTACATACTGCCAACCAGGCAAAGACATCACAGATTGAGGCCTTTTTATGAAATATCCAACACTAAGATTTGATGGAAGATTTTCCTGAACATATTGCTAGCTTGACCACTTTCAGTGCTCTCATATTAACTCATAGGAGGTCCACGACGTGCCAACACGTCAAACTCTTTGATGTCTCTGTGTGCCCTCGATGTGCTCAACGCGTCATGGGGGGGTCTTACAGTAAACTGAAATGTATTGTACAAGGCACCCGCCTGTGAAGAGAAAAACTCCAATTCCCGAAATGCAACGGGGTATCACGTGACCGGGAAATCCGTTCCCTCATAGAGAGCAGTGTTATGCTGCTGAACATAAGTGCATTTATCTCCTAATCTAACTTTTAGATCACGTTCATGTTTAAAACGCAGCCTTCTCTACCGGCCGTTACAAAAGCACTGATGCCCGTGATTGTTATGTTTCTTGTTTTCCAAACAAGGTAGAAAAGCGGGTTTCCATGGCAACTGCCGATTACATCTTGAATAATCCTGGGCTCCGCCGTCTGAGGGTTCACGGTGTAGACCAAAAGTTTATGTTAGTGTTCTACCGGGCAGTCTTGGAGAGCCTGGTTAGATTTGGCACAGTTTGGTTCGGTAATCTCTCAGTGCAACTGAGGTCCAAATTGTTGAGATTGGTTCAGATTGCAGGGATGATATAAGGGGTAAGACAACTCCCCTCTCTGCAGTCTATTTATGAGCAGACGGCACTAAGGCAGACTCCAAAAATAGTTGGTGATGCTACCCATGTGTTACATGGAAAGTTTCTACTTCTACCTTCTGGGAGACGGTACAGTGAACCTAAGTGGAAGTACATCAGGTTTAAAAAATCATTTGTACCTGTGTCCACTAAAGTATTGAATGAAGCTCTGAAACAGCACTGACTGAGAGTATTGATTAATCACTGTGCACTTGTGTAATGTTGTCCCCCCCTGTTATGTATTTCTATTATGTATTTTGTTACTGATGTTTTGTGTGTGGCTGTAGCAGGGGTGAAAGCCCAAGACAAATTTTACCCGGTGTGTTAATAATCGAAATAACCGAAAATAGACTAGTCTGCGACACATTGAGAGCTTGTAGATTGGCTATTTTCACAGTGAAACTATTTTTGTTGTTTTCTCCTTGTCTTCTCTTCCCCCCATGAAAATCGTCTTTGGGTACTTTGAAAAACGCAATACACCTGAGATTATTATCATCAGGGAAAAGAAGAAGAAAGAAAACATAAACAGACAACAGGTTGAGGTGCAACTTTGTGGGCATAAAACGAAAAACTAAACGAAAAACTGGCCACTAAAGGGCAGCATAACGTTTATTCCAACGTGAAAAAAACATTAAGCTTATGTATCCCAGCCAGTGGTGGAAAAAGTACTCACATATTCTACTAAAGTTTTCAAATAATTGTAGTGGAGTAAAAGTACAACATCTGGAGCTGTGGAGTAGAAGTAAAAGTATTGGAAATTGGAAATACTCTAGGAAAGTACAAATACCTCAGAATTTTACTTAAGTACAGTACTTTTTTTTTTTTTTTTTTCTAAATTTTTATCCCACGATTTTTGTAACCCATTTTTTCACCCGGTGCCAATTGCCTAAGCTGTGATCCTGGGCTCTACTCTCCCTCTGCCAACCTGGGGAGGGCCCCGAACTGAGCTCATGCTTCCTTCAATGCATGAGGAGTGAGCAGGCCGCTTCTTATCACCTGACAGGGGGAGCTTCCCCGGTTGGACGTAGCGCGTGGAAGGAACACGTTATTCCAACCAGTTCCATTCCCCTCCATCAGGCGCCCCGGCTGGCCAGGGGGAGGCTTTATAGAGACCAGGATTACTGCATGTTTTTGTGAGGGTATCTACCCTAGGAGACACGGGGAGAAACTCCACACAGAAAGGCCCTTTTGCCAACCCCACCTAGGGTGTGGGCACTGATGACGCGGAGGAGGGAACACGCCCCCAGCACCCACAGTGTCGCCCAGCGGGAATCGAACCCAGGACCTTCTAGCTGTGAGGCGACAGCACTACTGACTGCGCCACCGTGCCCCTTTCTTAAGTACAGTACTTAAGAAAATCTACTTAACTAGGAACACCAAGTGATTATTTACCTGTTTACCTTCTTGAGAGTTAAGCCTAATGGGCAGCTTAGCCTACATTACATCTCATCCGTCGTATTACTGTGTGTGTGTGTGTGTGTGTGTGTGTGTGTGTGTGTGTGTGTGTGTGTGTGTGTGTGTGTGTGTGTGTGTGTGTGTGTGTGTGTGTGTGTGTGAGAACATGCATGCGCGCCTCACCAGGGGTTGCCATGTCTGCTTATTAAAAGCGAATCTGGGCTAGATTTCTCTGTAAAGTCGCATGTACATTTTTGACAGTTTGGGGATGCATTTTTGGAGGGGGGCTGTTTCTTATTTGGTGCAGTTGCTTATTTGGGCTTATTTGGGCAAAATGTTGTTTAAACCACTGGTTTCCATTTACCTTCCCCAAATTAGTTTGTTTTTGTCTCTCGCAGAATCTGCCAACAGTTAGTCTCACCATTATTGCTCATACGTTGTATTACTTGTTGTGCGTGTGTGCGTGAATTAAATTTAGCATAGGATTATTGAATGCTTTAAATAGCAGATATACAAGTTCGCAGCGCAGCACCGAGTGCCGCGCTGCGAGCTTGTAGATCTGCTATTTTTGAAAAATCATGAAAATTAGAAATTTGACCCGATTCTATAAGTGTCTTTTGAATCCCTCTAAGGTTTTTTTTGAAAAAACAATGTTTCTATGTCAGCAATCTGGCCAGCCATCGTCAAAGAAAAGGTCCTTTTCACTTAACTGGAGCTCGGTTAGTCCGTTCTTGAGAGACTACTATGTCAGTGGTTCTCAAACTTTTTCATGTGAATGACCCCCAAAATCATATGTATTTGGCCACGGGCCCCCCATCTCAAAATATTTAGTTCCAGGGACCACCCAGAAGCAAAATTTGAGTTACAAACGTTCGCTTTGAAAATACATTATATTCAAAGATTTGCACACATTTTTCACGTTTTTTTCAAAAATAGCAGATCTACAAGCTTGTATATCTGCTATTTTTCACTGGTTAAAGCATTCAATAATTCTAGGCCTAAATGGGTTTAACATGCGTGTGTGTGTCTCTCTCTCTCTCTCACCCTGTGGAGAAGGTGCTGGCTCCCTCCTGCTGGCCAGGCGCGTCCACGTGACAGACTGCAAAGTGCTGCATGATCTCCTGCATGTCCTCGTGGTTGAACAGGGTCTCCCAGCACGTCTTGTCTGGACGTTAAAGAAGGAATTGAGTTTAGGTCAGGTTAGGAGGACAGATCAGTGACGCTTGACCTGACCTGGCATAGTGATTACATGGGTGTTAGACAGTCTGTATATAAGGGGATATGGTTCTTTAGATCAGTGGTCTAACGCTTTTCATATCAAGGTCCATTATTCATTTGACATTTGAGCCACGGACAACCATTTGATGAGACTCTAGCCTCTCAGACCAAGACTTAGAATATTTTGTTGTCGTTGGATAAGAGTTTGTCCAGAATTCCAGGCTGTATTGATGTGGTACCTTAGGCGATAACCAACATTGATCCAAATATCAATTCTTTTACATTCTTTAACTGTGTAGACTTCTTGTAAAAATAATAATGCAGACGTTTAACAATAATTTTACTTTTGAGAGCGTAAAACGAAACCAAATGGATATTGCATTTGGTTTCATTTTACACTCTCAAAGGTTAAAGATCTATAAGGGTCCATTTGGTCATTTGGTTACCAACTCTCCATCATCTAGCTGGGGACCACCTGGAACCCCCTCAAGGATGAGAACCACTGCTTTAGCTAGCGGACAACATTTTGCATTATCGTCACTGTCGGTGCAGAAACCTCTCATCTCCATATCGTAAATTAACGTCCTACTTGATCATACAAACAGCGTCACACAAAAGTATCAAAAGTAAGCAGATCCACAAGCTCGAAGCGGCAATCTGCTACTTTTGAATTTGAATCATGAAAAGTTTTTGAAATATTATGAGGTTTCCATCCGACAGAGACGGTATTTTTACCCGAAAGATCCAGGTTTTAATTTTAACTCTGATAGCATATCAATGAAGAATTGTGCGATGATGAAGTGTGTGTGTGTGTGTGTGTGTGTGTGTGTGTGTGTGTGTGTGTGTGTGTGTGTGTGTGTGTGTGTGTGTGTGTGTGTTAATATAAGTAGTTTTCTGCAGATTAATAAGCAGATTTTTGGCGATTGCTTATTTTCATTTTTAAAATGTATTTTATATTCAGACAGCGAACAATGCTCGCTATAAAAGAAATCTAGCCTAGTCTGTGACACTAGGGCCCGCAGTCTGCCTTTTCCAAAACTATTCTGTTATCTGTGAGAAGCTCTGTCATTGGTCCAGAAATGATGGTGCCCAGGACCGACTAACCAATCAGGGTGCCTCTCGATTTCAGAAGAACTTAAAAGTAGGATTAAGAAGGCATTTGTAGAACCGACCTCAGGTCTAAATGGGTCAAAGACAGTGTGATTTCTGAACAGTAAGGTTAATCTGCAGCCGCCTCACGTGTTCAAAGCAGGTTTAGGAGGATGCAATGCCGCCAAAACAACATCAGATGCACAGCTTAGACACAGTGTTGCCATGTCTGCATAATATAAGTGACTTTGGGCTTTTTTTTCCCTGTAAACAAGTCACGTAAATATTGGTAGTTAAAATATTTCCAATATATTTCATTTTCTTTCCCCCCAACATTTGTTTTGAATATAGTAGATCAACAAGCTCACAACGCCTCGCATCGCAACCCGTTGTGAACTTGTAGATCGACGTATATGGGTTTTAAAGTGATCACGTTTGGGTCGCTTCTTTAAGGGCTCGTTTTCATAAACCTGGTTGTTGCTTATTTCTCGGAAGTACCTCCACGACTGACTAGGTAGTTGTGGGCGGGGCGCCCCTCCTGTGATCGGCCGAAAATATTCTCTATAACCTAGCAACTCTAGCTTGGACACACAAGAAAGAAGAAGGTGGTGCTTACGGTTCAGTCCAATGTCATGGAAGGTCAGGATCACAGGCCTGTCGCCCTTGGGTGTTCCCTTCATGGTGCAGTGGACTCTTCCGTACGGTGTCTCCACATCGTGCTCCTACACAAGATTCAAATAAATTAACAAATTAACATGAATTGAGTACAAAGGACCCTAATGGGAAACAAGCCATAGTGCTTTCTTGGGTTTAAAACAAGCAGACCTTGTATTGAACTGTACTTTCCTGTGCTTGTTTTGGCAAACTGTTCAATCAATCAAAACACCCTCTTCAGCAATAATAAATAATAATATTAATAATAAATACAAAATATGCTACAGGGCTTAAAAACAAAATGGCAAAGAAAGACAAAAAACTTGGTAAGAACATAAGACCCTTCTTTCTTTGGGCAGAAACTAGATTCAAAACTAATTAGTCATAGAGTAAAGACCTAAGGGCAGAAAAAGACTAAAGCAAAAGATTTGTTAACAAGGTATGATAAGAGTCAAACAATGGGGCTGACATCCAGCCATTTAAACAGCAAAGAACTTGAAATTCCACTCTCAAAGCCTATGATCTATACTTAGCTCATTGCGTAACGGCCGTTGTGCTCAGTATAAATAGTAGATCTACAAGCTCGCAGCGCATCATGAACGTGACATGCTCCGAGCTTGTATATCTGCTATTTACATGCAGGTCAACAGTGTGCAGCTAAGTATAAAATGAGGCTACAGGAGGAGGAAACGGGTTGGGAAACATTGGCCGTGTGCCAACAAAGTCCTTACAATGGAATATTAACGCCATAGTTTAGATTCCAGGGCAGAGTGAATGAATGAATCATAAATTGCTTAAGTGTTTTCCCTTTCTGCTAAAAAAAACATGTTGAACCCATTGACTCCGAGTTGTGTACAGTACTATACTGTACATTAGACTATACATTGCTACTGACAATTTTCCATAGCATACCCACTGTTTTTACATTCATTTTTTAGGATAGTAAAGATTTTCTCCAAACATTCAGGTTAATCTGGTTCTTCATGTTAATGTTCACAATGCCAATATATATTAATTTGTAATCTATATTCGATGGTGATACTGTATGTTCAGACGTAGACTGTACATATCAATTGATAAACTGTACATAAAGTGTGTCAACCCATTCAGACCCAGTGCAGAATATATCTTGTGTCAGAAGAACTTGAGTCCAACTATTTTATCATCAAATCGTTATTCTATATCAGCCCTCGACTCTCTTATACTCTTTACCTGTTCCTGTGTTTCACTCTGACTGCTGTTGCTGCTGCTATGATATCTGGTTTATCTTTATCTGAGGTTTGAAAATTATAATTATCAGCCACATTTTTTCAAATCGACCTGAAACCGACATGAATGAAAACCAGCGGTTCGGGTTTTCTGGAAGAAGTTATCAAAAGATGGTTTGGTTGATAGCTACATTTTTGTAGACAGGCTAAAATATGCAACAACAGCTAGTATGGTCCACCATTCAACCAACTTTTTTCTTTTAAATCACCATTCAACCAACTTTTCTCTTTTAAATGTTACTATCAGAGTTAAAATATCATTAATACTGCCATCAAAAACATCAGAGCTTCTCATTTTCCTGTGTGGTTTCTACAGGCCATTTCTTCCCAGACAAATTAGAAGAGGGCGAAATCATGCAAGTGAACATCCATCACGACACTGTGCCTGCAATGTGCAACAACACTATAAAACTATGATGTTTTAGTAATATTGCTCCTACTGTTCTACATACTGCCAAACAGGTGAAGAAATCACAGATTGGAGGTTTTAACCGTTGCTTTTTACATGAAATATCAGAGACTATAAGATTCAATGGAAGATGCCTCTGAATATCTTGCACGTTATGACCACTTCAAATGCCCCAATCTTAAAATAATAACCCAAAATATCCTATCTACAAGCTCTAAATGGGTCGCAGACGCATTGAGAGCTCATAGATCGTCTATTTTCGGACCCCGATGGAAACAAGCCATAGTGCTTTCTAGGGTTTAAATCCTCTTAGCAGACCTTGTATCGAACTGTACTTTCCCGTGCTTTATTTCTGGGAACTGCTAATAAAGTAATAAAGTTAATCAAATCAATCAACATGCTTCCATATACTGTAAGACATGCTGGCTTCTATGGAATCCAAATAACTGAAATCGACTGAGAACTTTAATCCATGTCATCAGCATAATCTGACACAAGAACAACATCATTCTACTTAAGCTGCAGCTAGTCCATAAGAAGAAGTCAATTGGTGTACTCACGCTCGTTTCTATTTCACAAACGACCATTTCCACATCGGAAGAGTCGTCTAAAACCATTTTTTCCGCCAGTTGTGCGGTTGAGTAGACCTCGCTAGTAATGAAATGAGTTAGTTGTAGCAGTAACAGCAGCAGTTAGCAGCCGTTAGCTCTTGGAAAGGTGCAGAGATATAGATCCAATTTGCCCGGTGGTGGTGTTAAGCCTCAGAGGTTGGGGCCACCCGCGCTGGTGAGCTGAGTTTTATACCCATAATCCCCAGGCCTCCCATGGTGCCTTGCAGACCGGTCAAAACAAGCTAATTCTAGCCCGTGGAAGAGATCCTTAAATTGGATCAGACAATGTCAGACGCAGCAGGGGGCAGAGGTAGTTGAGGAGGACGACAGTTAGTATCGGAGTCATGTGATCCATGGGAAATCGCGGCCATAACGAATGGCAAGAGGTGATTAAGGCAAAGCATCATTCAGCTACATACTGTACGCTACAACATGTACTGTACAGTATGTTATGAATTATGTCATAAGAACAACAACAGCTGTGAGCAAATGGACCCACGGGATATTTTCAAAACAATAAGGCGTGCTTCCTGTTACCCTTCCTGCAAATGCCCTGATATGACAACGCAGGACACGTGCATTACTGGATGGATGAAGTGTTTACTTTCTTAATGGAAGTTGTTAGGGAAGAGAAAGTGAATTTAATCTTTAACCACTTTCACCCTGGCGTCCCTATTTTGCACATGTCATTATAGGCAAAGAATTTCAAATACATTAAACAAAATTTCAAAATTGCTGAATTTTCCTACAAGCAGATCACTAGAAGATCTACAGGCTCACAATGCGTCACCACAATGCGTTGTGAGCTTGTAGATCAGCTATTTTCACTATTCATTGTAAGGTGAAAACCGGTGGGCTGAAGCCCACGTTAAAGGGTTAAGAGGTTTAAGAGTTAAACTTGACCTCAGGCAAATCGGTACCGTTTGCTCTACTGCTGGTGCAGACTGCAGCAGACCTCCTTTCCTTTCTGATAGCCAGGCTGATTTTATGGACACATCAGGCACGTGCACACATAGACAGCAAAGGGGGCTTGAGCCCCTGCCCTTTTATCCATCAGTAAAAAGTGCCCTCTCCAGACCATGAATTCAGTTTTTACTATGGTGAAAGAAATGCAAATGTCCTCTTTCCATGCCATACCTGAAGGCAGCATTCAAGAGAATTGCCTTGTCCAAACTCTCCTGAACTTGAATGCAGCATCTTATGTTGAAAGAATTGCCCTCTCTGTGTAGAAATCCATCTCCAGTGTTCACTTGATTATTAGTTCAGTTAGTGATATCAAGCACCGAAAATAGCCGACCTCTAAGCTCACAGTGAGCTTGGAGGTCTGCTATTTTCGATATTTCCACCAAAAGGCCCTTTTAGAAATTTCTCTTAATATTCTCTGCATGTCCCTGGGACACATAATGGCCATCTTTCAGCACTGTACAATTTAATAAAGACTATTATAACTATTTTGATTTGATCAAAACTTACAATTCAGTACCACTGAAGTTATCATTACCCATGTTCAGGAATGTGCGTACAAAAGAGAAACATTGTTTAAGATATTGTCTATTATGAACTACTGTAAAATTTTTAGGAATTTTAGGAATTAAATGGACTCCCGGGTAAAATCAAACCCACATTAACAAAAAAAAAACTGCTCTAAGTGATTACGTATTTTTTGTTGTTTTGTTTTTAAAAATAAGTGTTAGAATGCATCCCTAAAGTCTGATAGTAATCATTGCTATAGACTGTTTGTTACACAGGGGTGTCACCATCTCTCCAGATCTTTAGTAAACATAAAATACATTATTTGTAGAATACCAATTTAATCAATCCGGATATAAGTCATAGAGGATAGAGGCTAAACAAGTGAATTGGAAGTGATGAAGCCAAAAAGACAAGAGTGGAACTGGAATACTATCAAACTGAAGGTGATAAATGATCTTTGTGGAGTTCCACCTGAAAAAAAATTTCTGTTTATTTAAGAGCAGGAGAGACTGGGAAAACCCGGTTACTGAACAAACACTTATCAATGGTTGCTCTCAGAAAATATTTCAATCAGGTTTTCTATTTTTTATTTTTACACCCCACCCTTTAACCATGGATAGACTAAAGGTGACTTCACACCAAAGATACTACAGGAGACTCCTTCTGACTGTACACAGACTGCAAAGAACTGCAAAAGACTAAGCACATTTTCGTCAGACGGTTGTACACTGACTGTACTGTACGCAGTTGTGCACATGCACATTGAGATAGCATGTACATGAACGCTGGTATGGTAGTGTTGCCACTTGCCAGGTCTGCTCATTATAAGCATATTCGGTCTCGTTTTCCTGTAAAGTCTCTAGTTGGGGGTTGCTTTTGTTTGGGCTTCTTTCTGAAGTGTAGTTGCTCATTTGGCCTTGCTTTCAACATTCTTTTAGAAAATAGCTAATGTTATAGAGCTCAAGTGGTGAAACTTTTGGGCTTGTTTTCATAGACCTGGTCACTTGTTTCACTCACAGAATTTAGCAACCAGAGAGTTTCCCACCGCAGCAGTGTTTCTCTTCTCTCATCAAAACAAAACACAGTACTATTACTAACTTTGCTTTGGACTCGATTGGTATAGGAATTGAGAGTTGAGATTGAGAATATGGTATTTAGTTAATGCGCCACAGGAAAATGTCTGTGGCTTAATTAGGCTTGGTTTCTGCAGCAGCAGCAAACTAAGTCCACTCTACAGGAGTAAGTCGCCTCAATTCTACCGACTCTTGCAAACCCCAACTGAGCAGGTTCCGTTTTTCATCGACAGGTCCCGCCGGCTTTATCAACGGCAAGCGTCTCTTGCCGACAGGCTTACGATGGCTCCCTGTCAAACGCTTTCCGACGGGGAAGAGTGGCCGAATCTGGGCGGTTAAAAGCTGGCTTATGATGACCTGCTCGGGAGGGAGAAGTATGACACAGGGTAACCTCTGAATGTCTGTCAAGATGACTGTGCAGACAGAAAGACAGACAGACAGACAGACAGACAGACAGACAGACAGACAGACAGACAGACAGACAGACAGACAGACAGACAGTCAAGATGGTGACTGTGCAGACAGACAGACAGACAGACAGACAGACAGACAGACAGACAGACAGACAGACAGACAGACAGACAGACAGACTGGTTCCAACTGCCAGTGATCTACTAACTCCTTCATATGACCCCTTCAGGCAAAACTGCTCAGGAAAACCACATTGTACGCCTCCCCATCCAATCGATCCCCATCTAACATGCATGCACTGTTAGTAAGTACATTTTTTAAAAGCACCTTACAAGTGCTTTACATATAGTTAGATTAAAAAACAAGAGCTTAGAACAAAAAAGTCCTGTACAATCTCAAGCAGGACAGCATCACTAGCATCCTTTAAAATTGCCCTGAAAAAGCACTTACAGGCAGCAGCCGTTCGCAAATGGTAAAAACAAACATAGCCCAGCCCTCCCTTCCCCTGACCCCTCTTTCTATTTACCTACTGTATGTTTTTTTTTTTTTTTATGTTTTCCTGTTTTTTTCCCCTGACTATATCTACTACATAGTACTGTGTTCTATCCGTCTGTCATTCAATGTTATATGAGATACTTCAATGGTTTCCTATGGAAATAAGCTTAGTCTTTTTAGGATCTCCTTTTAGTAGACCTTGTACCAGTGAACTGTACCGTCATGAAACTGTACCTTTTCCTATGCAAACTTCTAATAAAGTCTTCAATCAATCAATCAGCAGATAACAACATGAGCATGGATATAAAATAACGTAACATCCGTGCAAATGCTTTTTCAAATAGTAGTGTTTCAAGGTTGTTCTTGAAAACGTCCACAGAGGCAGCAGATCATTCAAGACCTAAGGAAGAGCATTCCAAAGTTTGGGAGCTACAGCCTGAAAGCCATATTGTCACCTTTAGTTTAGCAGACCTTAGGGCCCTGCCTGGCAGCAGGTCAGTCAAATAATGACTACTGTTATGCATGCAACACATGCAGTCACGCCGTGATAATCCCCTCCTCTAAGGCGGTGTGCACTGTGGGCGCTTGCGTGTGTGTGTGTGTGTGTGTGTGTGTGTGTGTGTGTGTGTGTGTGTGTGTGTGTGTGTGTGTGTGTGTGTGTGTGTGTGTGTGTGTGTGCATTAAGAGCGTTTACTGTGTGTGAATGCCCCGGGGCGGAAGGAAAGCCCAGATGGCCAGATGGCACGGCGCGCTCCTTCGCAGAAGCTGACAACGTCACTAACTACCACTAAGCTCAGACACCTGTTTGACATTCAACGCTTTGCCCTGGATACCTGAGGTCACCTCATTTATTGGCCAGCAGGCCACTGCAGGAGGCTATAGATAGCTAAATGTGTTCACAATCACAATCATTTTAACCACTTTATCCATGTATACTGTACGTTGGCTATTCAAAAAGAAAAAAGCTTTGAGAACTACTGTTTTGAAGACACCATTGGACAAAGAAAATAATCTTTGGGCTAAAGGGTGGCATTTAAATTTTGGCTCATCCAGGTGGAAAAATCGTACAACGGTGTCACTTGATGAAACAGCCAATCTTTATAGCATGTTTTCACAGCACCTGGCCAAAATAATAATAATCTAAATCTACAAGCTCACAAACTTGCTGTGAGCTCGCAGATCTGCCATTTTCAGCAAGTGACACCAATGTATGACAGAGAATAAGTTAAGCATTACTCACTCCTATGTCGTTGCATCATACACAAATCAGATCTAATAATGACTTATAACAGTGGACAGTCGGTCCTAAAGGTCAGAATTGATTGTTTTTTGTCTGCCTTCTGAACAAAGCCTAGCCTCAGTGTCTCAAGGCTTCAGGCTGCTGTACATTGTGCGTACTGAGTATGTGTTAAGGCTGTCACGGTTCTCAATTCGAATCAAAATTGACATTCAGTGATTCAAAATCACAACCTGTATCGCGATTCACTTCCGCGCATGCGCACGTCCGGGGTCCGGTGCATGCGTGCTTACGACCGGGAAGAGACAAAAAGAGAGACGACAGAGCACAGACTGAGAGAGAGAGAGAGAGAGAAAGAAAGAGAGAGAGAGACAGCGTTACGTTCCATTTCACCATGGCTACTGCTGAAGTCAGCGATGATGATGATAATAACCCTCATTTTAGAATTCTCATTTGTTATTATTCAAATAAAAGTGTCTTATTGAGAAACAAAAGTTTTTCTTTACAAATCAAAACAATAGACTAAATGAGTAGTCGTGCTAAAAAAAGGTTTTGATATATTTTTTAAATATTCTATCGAAAATCGAATCGAATCGTGACCTTAGAATCGAAAGTTGGATCGGAAGCTGAATGGAATCGTGGATTAGGCAT
Organism: Nannobrachium achirus; assembly: GCF_963921795.1. Taxonomy (NCBI): domain Eukaryota; kingdom Metazoa; phylum Chordata; class Actinopteri; order Myctophiformes; family Myctophidae; genus Nannobrachium; species Nannobrachium achirus. The sequence goes on along the minus strand of NC_137819.1, from coordinate 49,972,531 downwards.
ATTGTGACAGCCCTAGTATGTGTGAAATCACATGCGTGTTTTCCAACCGGCACAGAACTTCAAAGACCGCCAGCTTCCTCCAGCTACAAACGTTACATCACTGGTTGTGGGTTTGACAGCAACACGCGGCACTGTCCAAGGTGCTGGAATGAGGTGCAAGCCTTTCCTAGATCAGGGCCCACTTGAAAAACTCTAAATGTATTTTTTCAGACCAAGCCCCAATCTCTTATTTGTGAAACAGTGTCAGGACCATTCATGTTTATGGGAAGGTGATGCTTCTAAACATGTATTCCATTGCTAGTTTGACCACTTCAAATAATCTTTAATCTTAAAATAACTAATAACCAATTTTTGTCTACTTCCGGTGCATGACATGCTTCCATAGAATACATGGCTTCTATGGAATCCAAATGACTGAGAACTTGAATCTATGCGTATTTGGGTGAACAAGCATGTGTTTGTGTGTGTGGTCACAATGCAGTATGCAATAAATTCTAATGGCAGAGGGAATAATCGGTGGACAGCCAATGAGATCTCTGTGCCAATATCCAGTGGTGTAAAGTACATTTACTTAAGTAATGTACTTAGGTACAATTTTTTGGTATTTTTACTTTACTTGAGTATTTCCAATTTCCAATACTTTTACTTCTACTCCACTACATCTCAGATCCAAATATTGTACTTTTACTCCACTACATTTATTTGAAAACTTTAGTTACTAGTTACTTTGCAGATATAAAGGATCATATTACAAAACCTACATTAATCCACTTTAGCCCTATTTTATACCTAGGCATTTCTTTATATCAACCACTAGATGGCACTAGACAGGCTAATATAATGGGGTCAATAAAAACTACTTTTGGTAACAAATCAAATACAAAGCATAATACAGCAGTAAATGATGTCGACATCTAAATCATTATACATACCCTGATCACAAGTTGCAGCACAGCCTCTCTCAAGCCCTAGAAAAAAGGTAAAAAGGAAACAGTGATGAAAACTAATGCAATTTAAATGAAAGCTAGCGCTATAATGAATCTAATATCCTGAGCCTTCATCCTGTCATGGAGAGGGTATTTTTACATCCACATCTATCAGAGTCTCATGGTCGGACAATTTACAGTATGTGAGTCTTATTATTCTATTTCCAACATCTTGTGTGGTGGTAGCTGCGGAGGATCTCTTTGGTCAATATTGTGATTCGTATTACATAACGTTGCTGTCGGGCAGAAACCTCCTGTCTCCACTTTTTTTTTTTTTTTACCCTACTTGATCATACTAACTACAGCGTTGCAAAAAAAGCATAACAAGTAGCAGATCCACAAGCTCGACCGTGTTGATCTGCTACTTTTGATGCTTTTTTGAATTTGAATCAACAGTTTTGAACATACATTATGAGGTTTCCACCCGGCAGAGACGATAGTTGTGAGCATTGTGAGCTTATCGATCGGCTATTTTCTAATAACCGTTGCATAAATAACTAGGGAGGGAGTGGCTTATTGTCAATATCAGCCGGTAACACGTGGGAGTCTGTCTGTCCCCGTTACAATGCGCTAGACCCCCTGGAGATGGATTGCTGAGGTGGAGCGCCACTCCCAGTACTTACCGCACGACTTGCCGCACCCAAGCTGTGCTACTCATACGCGGAGTTGACCTTGTGGTCCAAAAGCTAGACCTCTACCGAATTAGCTACCCGGACACAAATTGTGCATATACAGTAGGTTTAAAGTGCTTGTGCGTCTTTTGGCTTTGTTTGTGCTCATTGACCTTATTTCTCTCACACAATCTGGCAACACTGGAAATAATGTGTACTAGG
>NC_137819.1:49953212-49965712 GCF_963921795.1 Nannobrachium achirus | reverse complement strand
TTTCCCACACAACCCTGACTGCACAGAAACACATCCTTGTTCAGTGGAGATCGTCAGAGTCTCCGGTGCCGTTCGCCCCCCCAGCCCCCATCGCCGATTGGCTGAGACGCAAACTAAAACATTTCAGCAGGTCTCAGCCATTTTCAGCAAAGATATTTAATGTAGAATGAAAACAGAAAAGTCACTAGCATAGACTAGAGCCCTGAGGGACTCTACTCAACAACATATAGGGCCATATAGTGGTTAAGACTCCCTGCAAGATGAACCCTACCGACCTGTATGCCAACATGTTGGCAAAGTCGGTCAGTCAACTAGAGCCCGACCAATGCCATATTTTTGGACTGATGCAGATGTTTGGTGATGGAGAGTGCTAGACTACTGATTGCCGATGTTTAACTGATGTAAAATAGGCCTAAGAATAAATACTGGTAGCCTAAATTTCTAAAACTTCTTAACTTCAAAACCTTTTTTTTCCTCTTTATTTTAACCAGTAGTCCGGGGACCACCAGTGGTCCTTGAGGGGTTTCTAGGTGGTCCCCAGCTAAATGATGGAGATTTGGTAACCAAATGGACCCTTAAAAGATCTTTAACTCATGAGTGTAAAATGAAACCAAATGGATCCTTACGGGCAACGACAACAATATCAGTAGGAGCGAGATCATTTAGCGACCTACAACCGGGTCGCGACGTGGTCGGTAGTTTTCAGCGACCGGGTCGCTAAATCGAGCGTCCGGGTTGCTAAATCGAGCGACCGGGTCGCTAAATCACAGACCGCGCCGCTAAATCGACCGACCCGGTCGCTAAATCTACCGACCTGCCTGCAGTTTTAGGTCGGTAGATTTAGCGACCCGGTTGGTACATCTAGTGACCCGGTCGGAAGATTTTGCGCCCCAGTCGGTCGATTTAGCGACCCGGTCGCTCGCTTTAGCGGCGCGGTCGGTGATTTAGCGACGCGGTCGGTGATTTAGCGACCCGGTCGGGAGGTTGCGTTGCAGGTTAGCCTAACTGAGGTAAGGTTACTGAGGTTAGGTTTAGGGTTAGGGTTAGGGTTAGTAGCCCGGTGGTCGGTGGAAGCGACCACCGGTCGGTGGATTTACCTACCCGGTCGCTGGATTAGCGTCCCGGTCGGTGGAATTAGCGTCCCGGTCGGTGGAATTAGCGACCCGGTCGGTGGTTTTAGCGTCCCGGTCGGTGGTTTTAGCGCCCCGGTCGGTCGATTTAGCGACCCGGTCGGTGGTTTTAGCGTTCCGGTCGGTGGTTTTAGCGTCCCGGTCGGTGGTTCTAGCGTCCCGGTCGGTGGTTTTACCGTCCCAGTCGGTCGATTTAGCGACCCGGTCGCTGAAAACTACCGACCACGTCGCGACCCGGTTGTAGGTCGCTAAATGATCTCGCCCTCTCAACAATATATTCAACGCTTTGGGTCCAAGTGGCTAAATGTCATCAAATGGTGTTCTGTGGCTCAAATGTTAAATAAATAATTTAACTAAATAAATAAATGCTTGCAATAACAGTAATTTACTAACTTGACACGAGTCTGACCTAAAAAATTATGTAAAAAAAAACATCTGAATGTCGGGAACATTGGGGAAATGATGTCCGATCTCCGAGGCCGACATCGGAGACCAAAAACTACCGATACATCGGTTCGACCGATACATCGGTCTGGCTCTAGTCCAAACCACTGTGTTCTGTTTGGGTGACAACTCATTGAATGCCCTTTTCAAGATGGCCGCCAAGTACCAGGATGCCACGTTCTTAAATTTCTAGTGCACGGATCAATTTTTAGTGCACGGATCGTGCACGCCCATGCACCATATATGCACCAGATGTGTAGTACTTTTTAACAGATTTCAAACAAAAGAATCCGCTTGGAAATCCGTTCAGGCATTCATGAGATAGAAGCCTTCAAAGTCAGACAAAACAAACACTGCCACCTTCCTAAATTTCTAGTGCACGGATCAATTTTTAGTGCACGGATCGTGCACTAAAAATGCTCATGCCTAGATCATGCACCATATGTGTAGAACTTTTTAACAGCTTTCAAACAAAAAAATCCGCTTGGAAATCCGTTCAGGCATTCATGAGATACAAGCCTTCAAAGTCAGACAAAACAGCCATTTTTGACATTTTGAAAGATGTGTTTGTTATGGGGCTAAACATGCAATTTCACAATTGCGATCATGCCTAATACATTTGAGGCATTTTTTGAAATTTTTTTATAATTTTTTTTTTGAAAAAATAAATAAATATATATATATATATATATTTTTTTTTTTTTCAAAATGGCTTCCAACTCGGGAAACTCGGGCTGTGGCAGCCTGGGACTACTGTAATAACTCGGGAAACTCGGGCCTTTGCAACAATGCCTCTAGGGGCCACTAGAAGGGCTTTTAGAGCAGGGTTGCTCAAAGTTGGTGCCGTGACGCTGGAGTGCATCTCTCCATTCCGACATGTGTCCTTTCCGACACTAACCCTATCTCTTACCCTAACCCTAACCTTAATCTCTATGGAAGTGTTGCCACTCCGACAATAAGAAGTCACTGTCGGAGTGGCGACATGTCGGAAATGGAGCGCGCCCCCCGTGACGCTGACGCCAGTCCATGGGTGCCGCAGAATTCTTTGATAATATTTGGAATTCATCAATATCAATAAACCACTTTAGAACCTCTATGCTTACACCGACTCTCTACACCAAAAATAGCAAATCCACAAGCTCACAACTAGTCACAATGTAACGCGTTGTAGATCGGCTATTTTTGGTGAACATTCCCCCCAGAATAGGGATGCTGGGGTTCAAGAGGTTAAACATCAGTCTTTTCTAATGGAAACGGATATTCTCTCAAGTTTTCCTCCTATAGGCCTACTGTATCTTAGGGGGAAAGATTTGCATATTTACGTAGCATAATAAGATTCTAAAAAATAACAGATTAATGCAGTCGTGCAGTGGATGAAACAGTTTTTTGACCTGAGTCAAATAAGTTTCAGAACCACAGTTTTAGACTCTTTAACCTTGTTTAAATCTACAGAGGTTCGTCATTAGAGATCAAGTGTGAACATCCGGCCCAGGAGGAGTGCAAGAAGAGATATTTCCAAATCACGCCAAGAACGTGCGCACACAGCACACACACATGCACACAAACACACCCTTCTATTAGTTCTCATACTGGGGGGAACAGAAGAGAGACCGGAGCGAGCCAGACCTCACAATAGCACAGAGGAAGAGAGGAGAGAATCAAACAACGGAGTCATTTTTCTGCTGAGAGAGGCCTTCAGAATCATGGCCGTCTTCAACACTGCAGGACCTTTGTCAGAGACGCACAGGAATCGGCCCCCGCTGACATTCCAGAACCATGTGATGTGACAAGAAGACCTCGGTCACTGTGACCACCATGCATTTCATACAACAGGGGAATCTTTTAGAACAGGGATGTCAAACATACGGCCCCGGCCCGCGAGATGATTCAATCCGGCCCCCCAGGCTAGAGCATACATTTCTGAGCATTTAGAAAAAAAAGTAAGTCTCTAGCCTATTCCTGTCAAGAGTTATGATTGTTTTAAGAATTAACCTAACTAATGTCTGTACACTGCAGGCTAGGTTTCTCCCACCTGGCAGTGATTGAGTTGATTGATTGGAATGTTAAGTGACCAGCACTCTCTCTCTCTTTGAAGATGACAGCATTGCTAGGGATAGGGTGGTTGGTCTGGCTATGAATAATACCTGAACATACCTACAATATTCGAACTGTACTCAAAGATTACACATATTAGACATGGAAATTAATGTTGTTAAAAAAAATAACTTATTTAAAAAATATAATAATAATTAAAATGTAAAAGTTTTATTATTCCGATATTTTCTGAATATGCCATTATTGTTCATTACTTTTATTATATTTTTATTATAAAATACAATAAAAATAATTATTGTCCTGCATCAATAATATTTTTTTTAGCCATTTACAAATTATAGCGTACTGGAGACTATCAGGAATTGAATTATTCTATTATCAACTGGTTTATTCTTATTGGCACTTCTTAAAGGAGTAGTTCACCCCCAAAATGCCATGGAGCCAATGTAGACTCATTCCTAAAACAGAAATTTGATTACAATAAATGCATGCCTATTGATTCCGGATGGGGACCCAAATGCATTTGGGTCCCCATCCGGAATCAATGGGGGGAAGTGTACTATTATCACATTTTTGTCTTAGTAATGCGACAAATAAAATAAAAATATATTATTGAACTCAATTCTCCATGGCGTGAGTAATCAAAGAAAAAAAAGTCATTTTGGGGATGAACTACTCCTTTAAACAAATAGCATCTCTCGTACCTAACTGCAACTGTAATACCAATAATGAAAGTAGCTATTTTACTTAATAATGAACACAATTTGTAAAATGATATACTGCTATACTGCTAGCTACAGCAGTGGCTCAGACGACAGGAAGAAAAACAGAGCGAACATGTGCGCGAGTGTGCATGCCATCCGATCCGCGACTGGTTCGGCCCTCATCAAGTCGCCTTTCATCCAATGCGGCCCTCACCCCAAGATGAGTTCGACACCCCTGTTTTAGAACAATGAAAGTATGACCCCTCCTCTGACTGACCACCCCCCCCTCCCCCCATTTATGTGCTGTTGTGTGTCCGTCCGTTTTTAAAAACATTGCCAAGTTTTATGTCAAGTTGAATAGATAGATAGATTGACCTTTATTGATGCCACACAGGGGAAATGCAGTTGTCAGTATGGCTCTATTGCAGTATGAAGTATGCATAATCCATGTAGACATTGGTGCAGCCAGGACAAGAAAGATAGTAAAAGCCTTGTCTAGCCATGAGGCCCATATAGGCCAGGAGCCTATCTCATGTTTCTGTAGTGTGAGGTGGCTTGATGTAAAAGCAGACATCCCACCCTGGAAAAAATAATTTCAGGGAGGTCCGAAAATATATGAACATTGCATATATGCATCATATGATTATGTTCTGCAATATATTCGCCATATATTGGCATATTATGTTCATATATCTTCTCTCCGTCACTCCGTGTGAGATCTATGATCGCTCACAACTCGAGTGACCGGGAGCGGACGCTAATTCTCGAGACACCTGGAACTTCCAGGAGAGGTGGGATGTCTGTACAAGTACATCCTCCTGGACACAATACAATTACACCCTGGACATGACGTCACACTAGTACAGTGGTTCTCATGGTGATACAAAAGCTACAACAGCTACAAAAAGGTTGAGCTGGTTTCAACTTCAGCTACAAAGAAAGAAAGCTACAAATATGCTGTGTAGCATATATGTATCTTTGTATCCTTTGAAGCTGCCAGTGTGAACACAGCATAAGTGGTTCAACCCACCAACCCAGAACGGAGTGCTCATTCATTAAGGAATAAAACCAGTTTGCAGAGTCAGACACACTTCCTCCCTGGCCCTGCCACCTGTTAAACCCATTGGCACACATCAGAACGGTCTGACTGGGCAACAAGCTGACACAACTAGGTCACCTGCTGACTTACTGTGTGTACACTGGGTGATCTCTGACCCTGCCACCCAGACAGGCAGCCTGACAGCCAGCCAGCCAGCCTGACAGGCTAATCTTTTACCTGGCTGCATGGCCCAGAAGAGTAGACTATAACGGATGGAAAGAAGATAGATGACTCAGCCAAGGTGCAAAAGTGGCAGCAGAGAGGGCAGTGGTGTAAAAGTAACAAAGTACATATACACAGGTACTGGGCTTCAGTACAATGTTGAGGCCTTTTTTTTACTTTACCTGAGTATTTACAAATTTCAATACTTTTACTCGACTACATCTCAGAGACAAATGTTGTTGCGACCGTCAGGTCGCACAGTTACTATGAAACCCTCCATCGGCTGTCTGTCAGTCAGTGTAGTTGATTCACAGTTGATCATTGATTAATATAGGTGATGATTTCCCATGAGAAACAGAATGTTACTATTACTAGAACAAACTGCATAGAAGCACCCCTTCTCTAATATATATTTTAACTTTTTGTGGGGTTTTCTCGTAAATTAACGACGGCCTACTTGATCATACTACAGCGTCACACAAAAGTATCAAAGGTAGCAGATTCTCATCTACACCAACTCATCGATCTGCTACTTTTGACACTTTTGGATTTTAATCCTGAAAAGTGAAAAGTAACAGTTTGAGCGAGACGATACACAGCCTTTGTTTGTAACAATGAATCCTGGGTAATCAGAGCTGTGGAATTTTCAATTACGGGGTTAATTTGATAGAGTCCATTACAATCGACAAGCGCACAAATACGTAGTGATGCGAGGCGTGGTGAGCTTGTACGTCTGCTATTTTTGCAGCAGTGGTTAAGCATTTTATCCTCTAGACTTCCATTACAAAGCACTTCCCACAAAATAATTAATTAGGACTCTACCACCACTATACCACGGCTTGCTTATGCAACCATTATTAACCATCTTTCGGTTCCGTTCTATGTTCTTGCACCCTCGTCATTGTGCGTCATGATGAAAATTAAAGCAACAAAAACGTAGGATTATTTGTTTCTAAGAGGGAGTGTCATCTCATCTCACACTGTCGAGGCAGATGGCTTTATTTAAACTGCATGGGCCATGTTGGCTTGCTTGGTGTGTCATTGGCAACAGGGATGCACAGGCGGCAGCAGAGCTCTGTGTGTGTGTGCGTGTGTGTTTCTATACTTGTGGGGACATTGAGAAGTAGACATTGTGAGGACTATTTTCCTGGTCTTCACTGATCCTTATAGTAAAAGACAAAATAGAGATATTTTGAGTTAGATTTCAGTTTTGAGTTAGGAATACTTAATACTTTGTTATGCCGTAATGTCACAAATCTAAAATTAGCCCTATTCACGGCCCGCCCACCTACTTCCGTTTCTCAGTTTTCCCCGGGTGCTGACTTCAATTTAGAAGGGGAAACTATACTGGACTTAAAGCCAACAAATTGTTATTTCTAACGGTAAAGTAAATTATAATGCTTTGTGCCGTTTACTATCTTGTGTTCTTGATCATGCTAGCCGTATTTTATACTTTACTATTCGGAAATTGCATTAAATTTGCGATTTCTGTGCTAACTCTATTGGCTATAGTAGGATTTACCCCTTCAAAAAGGGACTTCAGCACCCGGGGGATGCTGAGTGGGCGGGTCGTGAATAGGGCTAATATAGCCCGTCTACAAGCTCACAACGATGGAAAAATTGCCTTGTAGATCTGCTATTTTTCAGCTGCTGTTCAGCCATTTTCAATGCTGGACTAAAATTGTGATGTGCTCAATATAGTGTGTGTGTGTGTGTGTGTGTGTGTGTGTGTGTGTGTGTGTGTGTGTGTGTGTGTGTGTGTGTGTGTGTGTGTGTGTGTGTGTGTGTGTGTGTGTGTGTGTGTGTGTGCGCGTGCGTGCGTGCCTGCGTGCGTGTGTGCGCAGAGCAGCCAGCTAGCCAGTATTAACTTCCTATGATGTTCCTTCCTCATCTTGCACTTTTGTGTTCCTAGAGAAAGGCTTTGCACATGGAAGTGTCTTAAGTTATGTTCGCTCGTACAACTGTGTCATGCACACAGAAAAAATCACACTCGTGTGAACTGAGCGGTGGTGGTGTGTGTGTGTGTGTGTGTGTGTGTGTGTGTGTGTGTGTGTGTGTGTGTGTGTGTGTGTGTGTGTGTGTGTGTGTGTGTGTGTGTGTGTGTGTGTGTGCCCCCTGTGTGTGTTTGTGTGTGAGTGTGCCTGGCCCATGCCTGGCCTATCCTGAACAACAGCGCCCCTCCCTTAACATGTGTGGTCAGAAAAGGTTACTGCAGGCTACATACCCGGAGACAGACAGACATACACTGCAGGCTACATACCCGGAGACAGACAGACATACAGACAGACAAACAGACAAACAGACAGACAGACCCACACACACGGCCACGTATAGGAGCGTTGTGACCACCGCTCAAAAAGCAGATCTACAAGCTCACGCGAGCTCGTCATTATCTAGGCCTACATGTAACTTGTAGATATTGCTATTTTCGTCTCACGGCAGTCTTGCGATGAAGTATCCTCACTGTCGGGAGGGAACCTCATATGTCCAAAACTGTCACATTTCAGGATTCAAATTCAAAAATACAAATAAGAAACACGTTGCTACGCGCAGCACTTCAAGCTTGTAGATCTGCTACTTTTGTTACTTTGTGTGATCCTGTAGTATGATCAAGTAAGGCATTAATTAACAAAAACACAAAAGTTAAAATATGGAGATAAGAGGTTTCTGCCGGACAACGATATAAACAAAGGATTTTTTAGGGCAGCAAGCTATTCACAGATATAGAACACTGGCCTGGCAGAAGTGACACTGAGTTATGCAATCACAAACAGGAAATAAGGGAAGGATATGGAACTGGTGTGATCGCAGATGGAGAAGCCAAAATGAGCTGCAACAAACCAAACAGTATAAACAAAGGCAAATGCTAGCCAGTGGTTGATATTTATGTTTTCCCAATGGACATGTGCTCGACTGCGTTCGGTAAACACAACCTTATTAGCCTATTTTTGAAACATTTTGACGTCTTCTGACTAAATCTGCCGGAACAATGAATATACTTTTGCCACCAAAGGTGTATCATTTGATGATTCAATAATTGACTTGACTTGAACCAAGTCAACGATATCATTCCTGTATTCTTGGCAACTAGGCAGATATCTTGGTGATATTTCCATCTGATGTCTACAAATATTCACAACGCTAAAACTGATGAACCACAATGAAACCTAGCATCCCTATTCTGGGCAAGTCATATTAGTTAAGTGAACATTCTGCCAACCCTATATCACCTCTGTCGGGTTGAAACCTCATTATGTCCAAAGATTTTACTTTTCAGGATACAGGTTCAAAAGCATGAAAAGCAGCAGATCTAAAAGCTTGTAGATCTGCTACTTTACTACAGACAGCAACAATATAGGGTTAAGTGGTGGCACTAAACCCTACATATTCCATTGACAAGGAGTCCCCCAGGGCTCTATCGTTGGTCCTTTCTTTTATATCCTTCTACATCAAACCTCTTCTACAAAAACAGCCAAATGAATTCTGCCCTACAAAGCCAAAGTGCAGTAACTACGTTGTTGGTCACACACCAATTTATTTGTGTATCCCTGATTTTGGGGGATACACAATTACCTCAAGAACAGATATACAATCAGTGTATATCACTTATGTTGATATTTCATTTGGCTCACCAGTTGGAACACATTTAAAACCAAATTTTCAGTCAATGTTTTGTTCGTAGTTACTGCACTCTGGCTTTGTGGCTAACTGTACAAGTGTGTGTAGCTAGGTCTGCTATTTTCACCAAATCTTCACCCCAGAATAGGGATGCTGGGCTGCATGTGGTTAAGTGATACAACATTCAATCCATAACATCCGGCCAGTCCCAAAAAACTCCACATTTCCCTGTCAGGATGCGAGAGAGAGAAAAACAACAACATATGCGCCTACGCAATTTAGGAGGCGGCCGGGTTTCCATTTTTAGAGTGCTGCTAGGATAAGAGCCAGCAAGGCCATCTTTACACCCTTCGCCATAGGTTTAAATCCACTGACCATCGGACTCAGTCCATCTGTACAAAAAACAATCACTGCTTCTTCCCTAATCTTTGGGAACTGGTTTTAATCTGTCCGATTGTCTGATCTGTCCGGGGGGGTTCTGAAATATAAACAGCAGCAGCAGGATGGTACAGTTAAGCTGGCCCAGCTATACATTTTCAGCAGATTGTTAAGTTATCAAAATGTTAGTGTATGTAAACCTAAAACCAAGACAAAACGTGGGGAAGCAGCATTTAGTTTTTATGCAACACATATCTGGAACAAACTCCCAGAAAACGACATGTCTGTTGCCACTCTCATTTCTTTTAAAACACAACTAAATACCTTTCTGTTTGCCACTGCCTTCTGATTGAGTTACTTTTCTTTTTTTCCCTTTCACTTATGCACTGTAATTGTATCAGTTACCGTTTATTTATTTTGTTTTATGAATCCTAATTGTCATTGTAGGAAACATTGTTTGAAGGAAACAATTAAACAAATAAAGCACATTGAATTGCCTTGTTGTCGAAAAGTGCTTTACAAGTCAAATTCAGTTGTCACCAATGTCAGTATGTGGACAAATGTGTCAGTGGCACGACTTGTCCATGGCATATTCTAGATTTAGTTTTGACATAACATTAGGCTATATAATGTTCTTATTTCAATCACAAGACCCCATTAATGGATGTCAGACTCCAGGTTTTCTTCAGAGTATGTACAGTATGACAAAGATTTACTATGACAGTCATTATGGCACATTAGGAGTCCAATAGTACAGTGTTTTTTTTGTTTGTTTTTGTTTAGTTTTTTTCCCCAAGAACTGCCAAGCCTTGCCGTCTCTCCACGAGCATGCTAGTCAACACACTGAGGGAGGGTGAGTTCATATGGGAGATGTGACCCTATAGAATAGATGAACCCTATGACTCTACAGTCTATGTGGGATCAACACAGTGCTCTAGTGGTTTCCAGTTCCACACAACCACAAAAACCATGTTCTTCCTTGACACTGGTTGATCCCACACATGGTTACATTACATCATGGGATCATCGATCAAATAGCCAGCTGTGTGCTTGACTGCTTACATCAGCTGAACTCACTTCATTTGCCAGAGGTTTTAGCCTAATAGTAGTGTTTTAATGGGTGTAGGATTGATTGATTGATTGATTGAAGAATTTATTAGAAGTTTGCAATAGAAAAAAGTACAGTTTCATGACAGTACAAATCACTGGTACAAGGTCAACTAAAAGGAGATCCTAGAAAGCCGAGGCTTATTTCCACAGGAACCACACTTTAAGTATCTCATATAACATTGAAAGACAGACGGATAGAACATAGTACTTTATCTAGGATAATATCAGTTTCAAAAGCATAACATCAAATAAAGGAGACAAACTATTCCTTTAAATGGTAGCTCAAGGGTTGTAACAAAATGTTATTGTTGTGAAAATGCATAGTTGTAAAGTAACTTTTAACCTCCCCTGACCTTTCTGACCATGTATTTTTGCATAGTGTCATTCAATGTTATGAGTTAAAAAAGGATCACAATTTAAATAGTCTTATCCTTTTAGTTGACCTTGTATCAGTGAACTGTAGCCTACTGTCATTAAACTGTACCTTTTTCTGTGCAAATTTTCTAATACATTCTTCAATCAATCAACTGTAAAGTACTGTGCCTTTACAATTTTACTTTATTGGAGTATTTCCAATTATCTGTAGGCTGGCCTACTTTTACGTATGGCCTACTCATCTATTATCTCAGAGGCAAATATTATACTTTTCCTCCATTACAGTAATTTGACAACTTTAGTTACTATAGTTACTTTATAGATTTTGATAATTATTACAAAACATAGGCCTACATTAACCACTTCAGCCCTGTATACATTTTGGCCATTTGAAAATAGCTGAAAGTTTGTTTTACATTTGAAAACTTGAAATGGGACATATTCTTTTAGTACTTTGAACGATACCAATACTGTTGAAGCCTACTTTTACTCAGGTAAATTTAGAATTCTAGACTTTTACTTGTATTTCTACATTGCAGTATTGATAGGCCTACTTTTAAGTAAAACATTTGAGAACTTTTCCACCACTGCCTGTTTGTGTTTGTAGTGTACTCGGGTCACGTGTGAAAAAGCAGCATGCTTTCGTCTCTAAGTAATATATAGGCCAACTATTTATATCAGTTTGTTTGCATGACTTATAGCCTAATAAATTACTTTATCAATTTGTTGACATTCACAAGGAATGCAAGACCGACCAACGCCTCTGACACTGGAGCGAAGGCGTTTTTATTAAAAGCAATAAAGCAGCAACCCAACGTTCGGATAAACAACAGCAGTTGACAGTTGACAAACAAAAAAACATCCCTGCAAAATTGCAAATAAAACTCGAACAAAGTTAAGTAGAAACTTTACCTGTAGTTTTTTATTTATTTATCGTAGCTTCTTCTATCTTCAACAAGCAAAAGCAAGTGAGTCCTCCTCGAAAACAAACTTTTTCTTGTGTCAGTAAAAGTGTGCGTGTGTCTCTCTCTCGATCAGTCTCAGTATAATATTATAGACGGAGCGTCTCTTTCCTGCTGACAATGCGTTCCTTTATTTACTACGTGCAGTTCAGTGACACAGTGCTGTGCGCGGATGTATCAGGGAATGTTATAAAGGCTTGGGGGGCGCGGCTCCCTCAGTCCCTCTCACGTACTGCACAGTGCAGTGTTGGGCAATACAGGCTGATGTTAGATCACTGGACGGCTGCTTCTATTGTCATGCAGTTGCATGCGACAGGCCTGATGACACCTCAGTGTGATTCTCTCAACCAGTTGTGGACTGGACTAAGTGGTTCCCAAACTGCGGGTCGGTCCCCAAATTATGTTGGGGGTTCCCCAGCTGATTAGCTTACTGCAACATTGTTTTCTCGCTCAACAGTAAACA